>NW_028230445.1:14395504-14550199 GCF_043228905.1 Azolla caroliniana | reverse complement strand
TCCACAGTGTTAGAGGCCTACCTGCAGTCCTCGTGCTCGATTCTCTTGGAAGACATGGTTGATCGTGTTGAAGTGGAGGCGGAGATCGCGCTTTCGTGCTTTGTGCTCTGAGTGCTTTGTGTGCTTTGTGTGCTCTCTGCGTTCTGTGTGCTCTGTACGCTCTGTACGCTCTGGTGAGTGAAATATGATGAGGTCTTCCTATTTATAGGGATTGAACCCATGGTTAAAGTAACCATAGTCACCTTAACCAATGTTGGTAACTTTGAGGATAGTTAGTTTGTAACCATAGTCACATTAACTATAGTAACTTATGATTGTATTAATGATTACAAAGTCAAACTAACATATTGATCAATCTTTTATACTCATAACAACCTACAATCACTTCAAAGGTTATGAAGGAGACAATGATAGAGGTTCATGAATGTACCAATGATTGATTACTAAAAGCAACAATTTTTATGACTCTCAAATGTTATGTATTAAAGATGTGGGCATGAATTAACCAATGATTGATAAGTCTAATATTTAAAATGGAGAGCATTAAAGAACCAATGAGTGAGGCGTTCTATATCAAAATGGGTGTCATTAATTAGCCAATGATTTTAACATTAATCCAACATATTCAAGGCTTGTTAATGATTAGTTTTATATTTTACTTGATTTAACATCATTTAGATCTAGTTTATATAATGATTGATAATTTAAGTTAAATTACTTTATTAAAAATAATTTTTAGATGTATTGTATTAATAGAATATTACATAATATAGACATTCTATTGATTTGGCTTTTGTTTAGAGAGAAGTTTATGTTTAGGGAGGAGTATATGGTTAGAGAGGAGTATAACTTAGAGAGCCCTATCTAGACCTTAAGCCATGAGTGAAGATTCACCGTTCTCGATTGAAGAATATTGTTTGTCATCAGACCCATCGTTTTCTACTGAAGAGTATTGTTTGTCAACAGAGTCACCATATTCGATTGAAGAATATTGTCTTTCGACCGACTCACCATATTCTATCGAAGAATATTGTCTGAGCTCATCTACAGGGAATGTAAATAATGACACATGTGAAGAGTTCTCTATTGAAGAATACGATATTAATAAAGATACCGAGAATGAAGGAAGTGCCCAGGAAACATTGAATAACATTGGCGATGGTCAGAACAGAGAATTAGACTGTAACAAGGTTACACCAACCTCTATGCAGGAAGAGAAATCTGGGAGCCCTATGCATATTAGAAGAATCCCACGAAGAATTCGTCTGGCTAGATTTAGCTTGGTGACATCAGATAAACAGATTGGATTTGATGTCAACAAAATATGTTGTGCCCGTGGTTGTATGTCTATGATTGGAAAATCAAAGTTGCGAGAATTAAGGCGATACTATTTTTCGATGACCGGTGATGAGCAAGACACTTACCTCGGATCACATATGCAACTAGTATCTGACAAATGTACGGGGATCAAAGTATCATTCGAGTATTATATCTTCCATGCGCAACAGATATGTAGAGTTGCATTCAAAATTGCGTTATGTGTTAGTAACATGCGGCTACATAGAGTACAACAACGTCTACTTAGCGGGGATCAGATGCTCAATTGTAAAGAGGTTCCAAGTATGAAAGGTGCAATTGGAAGACTAGCTATTGGCTGGATGAAAACTTACTTTCAGTTAAATTGTGAAGTAATGCCCACTACAGGTAGGATGCATCTTTCTGATAATTATACCCGTCGGGAAGTTTATGATGTCTATCGATCTGAAATGCTGGGCTCACGTAATAAGTCTATCACCTATAGCCAATTCACAAGATTATGGAGAGCTCGGTTTTCAAATGTTATTATTCCTCGTAAAGTACGTATGGGGTATTGCTCCATTTGTGCAAATCTTAAAAGTTTGGCTAAAGGTGCAAAGACATCAATGGAAAAGGATACGAGTAAGAAGTTACTACAAGAGCACCGTGAGGCACAATCCTTAGAACGAAGGAAGGCGATGCATCATAGAGAGAAGTGTTTGAAGAGGCCTGAACAATACATGTGCTTAATGATAGATGGCATGGACCAGAAGAAGACATGCTTGCCGCATATGCGGAGGCTCCCCAAAGATGTCAATGATGAGTGCCTTGTTCAAATGCACTTGGTGGGATGCTTGGCTTATAATAGGTCTGTTCGACCTCACGTCTTCATTACTTACCCCAATGTTCACAATGACCCTAACCTAACAGTTACAGTGATTCACCGAGTTTTGATGTCTTGGGGACAACCTTTCCCCCCTGTTCTATACATTCAATTGGACAATACTGCTAGAGAGAACAAAAATTCAACTGTATTTGGCTATCTAAGTATGTTGGTCAACCTAGAATTGTTTAGGAAAGTGAAAGTCAATTTCCTTTTGGTTGGCCACACACATGACCATATAGATCAGATGTTTAGCACATTCTCCAGACAGTTGTCTCGGCATGATGCTTTCACTTTACCTAAACTATTTGATGTCATTTGTGATGCATATACACCACGCCCAAAAGTGTTACACTTGAAGGAGGTATATGACTTTAAGAGATATATATTAGATGGGGGTGGTGGGAATGTTAAAGTGCTTGCTCAGTTAAACAATATAAGTTTCAATCACATTTTTTTGATAAAGAAAAATGGAATAAGTGGTTCTACACTTTTGTATGCTAAACAATATTCATCTTCTACAACATGGGAACCTGAAGGTGGTTGCCAGTTATTACTTTGTATGCCGAGTACAATTGTCCATGGAGCTAAGCAAATGCCAATTGAGAAGAAAGGACAGTTGCAGAGCGACTTGGTATCAGAACAAAAACGGTCATGGCTCCAAGCCTTAGAAGAAAAAAGAAAGCATATTGAGGCCGCCAAGAAATATGCCGCACAACAAGACACGTCATGGTGGGATGTATTTTATAGTGATCAGAATGAAATTATAGACAATTGTGTATCTGTTGATAATTGGAATTTGGAAACGCCATTCACATGGTCGCTGCAACATGATCGCGTAAATAGAAGTCCGGAGCGACTAGTAAATGCGATTAATGACAGCTTGGTCCATCCACAACAAAGAGACATTTATGTGGGACCAAGGATGACCAAAGCAGCCGAAGCTAGATGGCAAGGAAATTTGCAAGACCTCACCGCGGGGATGTTGATTGCAACGCCGGCTGATGAGACCTCACATGGCCACCAATTTTGGGTTGGTAAAATTCTAGAAGTGCTAATGCATGAAATAGAAAACACGATCAAGTCTATAAATGTTCATTGGTACAACACTAGAAGTGCAAATGCTTTTACAGGTAAGTATACATTGGAGATGATTGAATGCCAAACAAGAAGGGGAGGTAGGAAGAGGAAGCGAAACATTCGTAACACCTCGACCCTTGATATCTCTGATGTGGATATCATCGTGTACGACTTCACACTTACAAAAGCCAGACGATTAAGGAAGTCAACAATAGATATAATAAAAGAAAAATTACCAGGTCTACAAGGTGGCTCGAGTCAAAGGCAAACGAGATCTGCTACATATAATCTAGAGTCAAACCATTTGGTTTATGACGAAGATAATGCACTGATTGGTACATCCGAGGATGATGAGGAGGAATCGTCATTGTATATTAGTTATAGTAGTGATTCTCCGTAAAGGACTCTATCATGAATGTATATTTGGCTATTAAGTGTAACTACATTCCGCTTGTAACAAATCGAGTAATATAAAATCATGTGTTTTGAATTCTTATGATTTCCCAAAAATCGTTTCTTATAAAATAACATTGGTTGTAAAGTTTGTGATATAAATTGAGAATGTATGTTTTTGAAATTCGTCTTTTTTTAGTTACTTCTAAATCACGAAAATAGTGGATTTTTAACCTTTTTCATAGTATGTTTGAACTTGTATGATACTGGTATCAATGTGTTTTGTAAAATCATTGAAAAACCCCTAAAATTTCCCTTATCCTTCCATTTATGCGCGATCCTTCCACTTGTGAACGCGAACGTGTTCCTAATTAATATAAGTCTTTAAGTTAGTGTTTCCCTTGTCGCACAATAGTGCCATATTGAGCCATAGTTGAACTTTATTATGCCTACATTAACTTATCAACATGTCTAAACTTGCATGATTTCTAATGATCTCCACTCGTAGATCTATCATGTATTTTTATATTTGCAAATTCTTATCAAGTTGAGGAACATGTGATACTAGTGCATCCAATTATTGTAGAGAGGGTGTATTTTCTTCGTTTTAAGAAGATTCTACAAGTGGAATGCGCAATCCTTCCACTTGTGAACGCGAACGTGTTGTCTGTGGGCTGCCGTGGTTTTTCCCGAGTTTGGGTTTTCCACGTAAACATCCTGTGTACTCTTCTCTCTATTGTGTTGTGTTTTATTCTAGGCTCGGTTGTGGCCGAACGTTGTTCATCGGGAGCGTGTAGTTCCTATCAAACTGGTATCAGAGCAAAACGACACAGAAAATGGATGATTCGTTGGGAGGCATGTTGAAGCTCAAAGGCTGCAACTATTCGGTGTGGAAGTCGAAGATGAGGGACATGCTCGTGGTTAAAGATCTTTGGTTGCCGGTTCAGTTTGGGGACAAGAGACCGGACAAAATCAACGCCACGATATGGGAGGTGATGCACATGAAGACAACGGCTTACATACGGTGCTTCATCGACATGAAGACAACTTCAATGAAGAGAGCAAGGATCATGACTCTGGGAGAAGATCGGCATTATGTTTCAAAACAAAAATGTTGTTAACCAGGTTTCGGTATTCCGGAAGCTAGTAAGACTCCGATACCAAGATGGCTCCAGCATGGCGGAGCACATGAATGCCTTCCAGGGGCTGATACACCAGGCAACATCATTGGAAGTACCTCTCGCCGATGATGTACTAGCGCTACTCCTGCTCAGTTCCCTCCCAGATAGCTGGGAGACGTTGGTTGTCACTTTGGGCAATGCCAGGCCGGAAGGGAAACGGTTATCCCTAGCAAGAGTGAAGTTGAGCTTGCTAGATGAGGAGGCGCATCGGAAAGATAAGGATACGAGCTCCGACTCCAAAGCGCTCCTTACCGAATCGGAACGCGGAAGACATAGAAACCGTAGTCCCCAGAACCGGGAAAAGTCGGAGACACTGTCAAAGTCAAGGGGGAGGCCTACTTGCTTCTATTGCGGCAAGCCGGGACACTTCCAGAAGAACTGTCAACATTTCCGTAAAGACAAGGAAACCAACGGTACCGATTCGAAGCGGACACCGGACCAGAACGGTAAAGACCGGAGGGGAACGGACCGGAAGGGAATGATGGCAATTGCAGCAAGTGAAGAAGAGTTGATGCTCATCACCAAGGAGAGTGAGATAAACCTTGCCGGCGACGAGAGGACCTGGGTGGTCGACTCCGGAGCGTCGTTCCACCTTACCCCGGACCGGAAATGCTTCTCATCCTACTCAGCCGGTGATCACGGTTGTGTCTGGATGGGGAATGAAGGTACATGCCGAATTGTCGGCATAGGAGATGTGTGGTTGACAACACCAACCGGATGGAAGATGCTGCTGAACGATGTCCGACACGTTCCGTAGGTTAGTCTGAACCTAATATCAGCCCGTCGGCTAGATGATGAAGGCTACATGGGTAGCATCCGGAACGGTGTTATGAAGTTCAGCAAAGGGAGCCTGATTGTGGCTCAGGCCCGGAAGGTCAACACGTTGTACCTGATGAATGCGCGGTTATTCGCGGAAGAAGTGAACATGACATCCGACACTGCCGGTGAGTTGTGGCACCAGTTAATGTTTCACATGAGTGAGAAGGGGATGAAGAGGCTTGCAGAAGACAACCTCATTCCCGTGAAGATCGTGCACTTGGAGAAGTGCACTGATTGTCTGGCCGGTAAGCAAAACCGGACCTCCTTCCGACCAAGGCCACCGATGAGACGTAATGCACCACTGGAGTTGGTGCATACTGATGTGTGTCAAGTGGATACGAAGTCACATGCCGGATCACAGTACTTCGTGACGTTCATAGATGACCACAACCAGAAGCTGTGGGCCACACCGTTGAAGACGAAGGATTAGGTGCTATCTGTCTTCAAAAAGCTCCACGCGAGAGTGGAAAGAGAAACCGTTCGGAAGCTGAAGGCGGTTCGAGCAGATAACGGAGGTGAATACCGGGGGCAGTTTGAGGAGTACTATCGCTTGAAGGGAATCGGGCTTGAATTTACCGTGCTGAAGACACCGGAACTAAACGGGCTGGCCGAGAGGATGAACCGGACCATAATGGAGAGGGTCCGGAGTATGCTGGCGCATGCAAAACTACCCAAGAAGTTTTGGGCTGAGGCACTGTCAACGGCGACATATGTGATAAACAGATCACCCTGAATACCCTTGGACGGAGACACGCCACAGAGAGTCTGGACCGGTAAGGAAGTGTCCTACCAGCATCTGAAAGTATTCGGGTGTCTTGCGTGCGTACATGTTGCTAAGGACCGGAGAGGAAAGTTGGATCCAAAGACCCGGCCATGCATATTCCTCGGTTACGGCGACGATGAGTTCGGCTACCGAGTGTGAGACCTGGCTGACAAGAAGGTATTCCGGAGTCGAGATATTATCTTCATGTAGCACAAGATGCTCGCCGACTAGGAGTCGGAGAAGAATATAATCAACTCCGAGTCGACCGTTAAGGATCGATTCTACGATGAGCAGACCCAACCGGCAAGAGACCGGTTAGCACTCGATGAACCGGCCGATGACGGTAAGGAGACAAGACAGGCCGAAGAAGAAGGAATAGGTGAAACTGGAACCGGCCAAGACCCCGAATCGGATTTGGATGAAGAACAAATAGAGGAGCCGGTTGCCAAAGGCCAAAGACGGAGATATCCTCTTAGAGAGAGAAGGGCCCCTCGAAGATTTCCGGATGCAGAGCATGTGCTGCTGACCGATGAGGGAGAGCCGGAAAGCTTCGAAGAAGCGAAGGATGACACCAACAACCACAAGTGGTTGAGTGCCATGCAGGATGAGATGGATTCCTTGCATGAGAACCACACGTATGATTTGGTGGAGCTGCCGAAAGGAAAGCGGGCACTCCAAAATAAGTGGGTGTACAAGTTGAAACCGAGAGATGCCGGCAATCCCCCGAGATACAAAGTCAGGATCGTGGTGAAGGGGTTCCAGCAGAAGAAGGGCGTGGACTTCGACGAGATATTTGCCCCGGTAGTAAAGATGACTTCCATCCGGACAGTGCTGAGTATAGCGGCAAGCATGGACCTCGAGGTAGAGCAGTTGGGCGTGAAGACGACATTCCTTCACAGTGACCTCGAAGAGGAGATCTACATGCAGCAACCGGAAGGATTCGTGGAGAAAGGGAAGGAGCACCTGGTCTGCCGGTTGAAGAAGAGCCTGTACAGACTGAAGCACGCTCCCTGACAATGGTACCGGAAGTTCGACTCCTTCATGACCGATCAAGGGTACCACAAGACGCAGGCCGATCACTGCGTGTTTGTGAAGAAGTTCGAAGGAGGTGACTTCCTGATA
Source organism: Azolla caroliniana (assembly GCF_043228905.1). Classification (NCBI taxonomy): domain Eukaryota; kingdom Viridiplantae; phylum Streptophyta; class Polypodiopsida; order Salviniales; family Salviniaceae; genus Azolla; species Azolla caroliniana. The sequence continues at coordinate 14,542,662 of NW_028230445.1, read as the reverse complement.
CTCCTTCTATACGTGGACGACATGTTGATCGTCGGACGGGACCAAGCCAAAATACGGATGCTGAAGAAGGCTCTCAACCGGACCTTCTCAATGAAAGACTTGGGTCCGGCAAGACAGATGTTGGGGATGCATATCATCCGGAACCGGCCAATGAAGCAACTGTGGTTGTCACAGGAGAAATACGTGACAAAGGTGCTTCAGCGGTTCAACATGTTAGAAGCAAAACCAGTCGAATCGACACTCCCGGAAAACTGCAGATTATCCGGTAAGCAAAGCCCAAAGACGAAAGTAGAGAAGGCTGATATGATGAAGGTTCCATATGCCTCTGCCGTCGCGAGCTTGATGTACGCAATGGTGTGTACCTGACCGGATATAGGCTACGTAGTCGGAGTGGTTAGCCGGCTTATGAGCAATCCCGGCAAGGAGCAGTGGAACGCGGTCAAATGGATACTCTAGTACTTGATGGGCACTGCAAATATGTGTCTCTGATTCGGCTCCGGAAACCCTCAACTTGACGGTTTTACCGATTCGGACATGTCGGCTGATGTGGATACCAGCCGGTCTAAATCCGGGTATGTAATGACATATGCAGGGGGAGCTGTTTCGTGGCAGTCGAGGCTACAAAAGACGGTTGCGTTGTCAACCATGGAGGCAGAGTACATGGCGGTTGTGGAAGCCGGCAAGGAAATATTGTGGATGAAGGACTTCATCGGAGAGCTCGGTATCCGGCAAGATGAATACCGGCTCTATTGCGATAGTCAAAGTGCCATCCACCTTGCTAAGAATGCGGCCTACCATTCCCGGACGAAGCATATCCAGTGAAGGTATCACTGGATCCGGGAAAGAGTAGATGACCAGGAGTTCGCGCTGACGAAGATCCACACGGCCGAGAACGGGTCAGATATGCTCACCAAAGTATTGACACCTCACAAGCTGGATGCATGTCGGAAGTGGGTCGGACTAGTAAGACATCCCATGCCGGAGTGAAGGGGGAGTTTGTTAGGAAACAGGTCCCTCCATATGGGAAGTGAGAAGAACTGTACTGATGAGCAAACTCGGCCGAGGCCAAAACCGGATGTGGAAGACCCGGCTACGGAAGACCCAGTGAGAACCGGATGACAAGTATCCGGCAACGGAAGACCCGGTGAGAACCGGATGAGGAGTACCCGGCAAGAGCCAGATGGTGAAGACCCGGTGAGAACTGGATGTGGTGTACCCGGCTACAGAGGACCCGGTGAGAACCGGATGAGGAGTACCCGGCAAGAGCCGGATGATGAAGGCCCGGTGAGAAGTGCTCACCGGATGAAGGGACATATTTGTAAATATGTTTATGAGAGACCATCGGGGCTATATTTGTAAATAGCTGAAACGTCATATTAGTATAAATATGACTTAGGGCAACCAGAGAGTAGTTGTTGTCATTTCTTGTTGGCGCAAGATTAGAACGTGCAACTGTGTACAAAGAGAGTGAGAGAGAGGAAGAGGTCGTTGCCTCTAATTGTAACTGCCGCCTGTGGCGAAGAAAGCAAGCTCGAGGTCGTGGCCTCGGTGCTTTCTTATTGTACATTCTGACATAGTGATAGTTTGTGGTCTGTGGGTTGCCGTGGTTTTTCCCGATTTGGGTATTCCACGTAAACATCCTGTGTACTCTTCTCTCTATCATGTTGTGTTTTATTCTAGGCTCGGTTGTGGCCGAGCGTTGTTCATCGGGAGCGTGTAGTTCCTGTCAACTCTGGCATTGGATGTCTTACTAGTCCGATCCACTTCCGACATGCATCCAGCTTGTCGAGTATCAGTACTTTGGTCAGCATATCTAACCCATTCTCGGACGTGTGGATCTTCGTCAGCGCGAACTCTCGATCTTCTACTCGCTCCCGGATCCAGTGATACCTACGCTAGATGTGCTTCGTCTTGGAATGGTACACTACGTTCTTAGCAAAGTGGATAGCACTTTGACTGTTGCAATAGAGCCGGTCTTCATCTTGTCGGATACCTAGCTCTTCGATGAAGTCCTTCATCCATAATATTTCCTTGTCGGCGTCAACAGCCTCCATGTACTCCGCCTCCGTGCTTGACAACGCAACCATCTTCTGCAGCCTCGATTGCCACAAAACAACTCCCCCTGCATATGTCATTACATACCCGGATGTAGACCGGCTGGTATCCACATCAGACGACATATCCGAATCAGTAAAACCATCAAGTTGAGGTTTACCAGAGTCAAATCGGAGACACATATTTGAAGTGCCTTTCAAGTACCAGAGTATCCATTGGACCGCGTTCCACTGCTCCTTGCCGGGATTGCTCATAAGCCGGCTAACCATTCCGACTACGTATCCAATATCCGGTCGAGTACACACCATTGCGTACATTAAGCTCCCGACGATAGACGCATATGGCACCTTCATCATATCCACTTTCTTTGCTTTCGTCTTCGGGCTTTGCTTACCGGATAATCTACAGTTTGCCGGGAGTGTCGATCTGACCGGTTTCGCTTATAACATGTTGAACCGCTCAAGCACCTTTGTCACGTATTTCTCCTGTGACAACCACAATTGCTTCTTTGACCGGTCCCGGATGATGTGCATCCCCAGTATCTGTCTTGCCGGGCCCAAATCTTTTCCTTAGAAAGTTCGGTTGAGAGCCTTCTTCAACATCCGTATTTTGGCTTGGTCCCGTTCGACGATCAACATGTCGTCCACGTATAGAAGGAGTATCAGGAAGTCACCTCCTTCGAACTTCTTCACAAACACACAGTGATCGGTTTACGTTTTGTGATACCCTTGGTCAGTCATGAAGGAGTCCAACTTCCGGTACCATTGTCGGGGAGCCTGCTTCAGTCCGTACAGGCTCTTCTTCAACCGGCAAACCAGGTGCTCCTTCCCTTTCTCCACGAATCCTTCCGGTTGCTGCATGTAGATCTCCTCTTCGAGGTCACCGTGAAGGAATGTTGTCTTCACGCCCAACTGCTCTACCTCGAGGTCCATGCTTGCTGCTATACTCAGCACCGTCCCGATGGAAGTCATCTCTACTACTGGGGCAAATATCTCATCAAAGTCCACGCCCTTCTTCTGCTGGAACCCCTTCACCACGATCCTGGCTTTGTATCTCGGGGGGTTTCCGGCATCTCCCGGTTTCAACTTGTACACCCACTTGTTTCGGAGTGCCCGCTTTCCCTTCGCCAACTCCACCAACTCGTACATATGGTTCTCATGCAGGGAATTCATCTCATCCTACATGGCACTTAACCATTTGCGGCTATGGGCGTTACTTTTAGCTTCCTCGAAGCTTTCTAGCTCCCCCTCATCGGTTAGCAACACGTGCTCTGGATCCGGAAGTCTCCAGGGGGGCCTTCTCTCTCTGAGAGGATATCTACGTCCTTGGGCTTCGGTAACCGGCTCCTCCATTTGCTCTTCACCCGAATCCGATTCGAGGTTTTGCTCTTCATCCGAATCTGATTCAGGGTCTTGTCTGGTTTCGGTTTCACCTATTCCTTCTTAATCAGCCGGTTTTGTCTCCTCGCCGTCACCGGCCGGTTCATCGAGTGCTAACCGGTCTCTTGCCGGTTGGAACTGCATTCCATCAAATCGAAATTTTTCCTTACTGGTCGACTCGGAGTTCATTATCTTCTTCTCCGACTCCCAGTCGGCGAGCGTCTTGTCCTCCATGAAGATAATATCTCGACTCCGGAATACTTTCTAGTCGACTAGGTCCCATACTCGGTAGCCGAACTCATCATCTCCGTAACCGAGGAATATGCATGGCCGGTTCTTCGGATCTAGCTTTCCTCTCCTGTCCTTAGCTACATGCACGTACGCAAGACACCCGAATACCATCAGATGCCGGTAGGACACTTCCTTACCAGTCCAGACTCTCTGTGGCGTGTCTCCGTCCAAGGGTACTAAGGTTGATCTGTTTATCACATATGTCGCAGTCGACAGTGCCTCAACCCAAAACTTCTTGGGTAATTTTGGATGTGCCAGCATACTCCGAACCCTCTCCATTATGGTCTGATTCATCCTCTCGGCCAGCCCGTTTAGTTCCGGCATCTTCGGCACGGTAAATTCGAGCCAGATTCCCATCGAGCGACAGTACTCCTTGAACTACCCCCAGTATTCTCCTCCGTTATCTGCTCAAACCGCCTTCGGCTTCCGGCCGGTTTCTCTTTCCACTCTCGCATGGAGCTCTTTGAAGACGGATAGCACTTGATCCTTCGTCTTCAACGGTGTGGCCCACAGCTTCCGGCTGTGGTCATCTATGAACGTCATGAAGTACTGCGATCCGGCATGTGACTTCGTGTCCACATGACACACATCAGTATGTACCAGCTCCAGTGGTACATTACGTCTCATCGGTGGCCTCGATCGGAAGGAGGTCCGGTTTTGTTTACCGGCTAGCCAGTCGGTGCACCTCTCAAGATGCACATTCTTCACTGGAATGAGGTTGTCATCGGCAAGCCTCTTCATCCCCTTCACGCTCATGTGACACAGTCTCTTGTGCCACAACTCACCGGCAGTGTCGGAAGCCATGTTCACTTCTTCCGGGCATAACTGGGCATTCATCAGGTAGAACGTGTTGACCTTCCAGGCCTGAGCCACTATCAGGTTCCCTTTGCTGAATTTCATGACTCTGTTCCGGATGCTACCCGTGTAGCCTTCATCATCTAGCCGACCGGCTGATATCAGGTTCAATAGAACCTCCGGAACGTGTCGGACATCCTTTAGCAGCTGCGTGCATCCGGTTGGTGTTGTCAACCACACATCTCCTATGCTGACAATTCGGTATGTACCTTCATTCCCCATCCGGACACAGCCGTGATCACCGGCTGTGTAGGATGAGAAGCATTTCCGGTCGGGGGTAAGGTGGAACGACGCTCCGGAATCGACAACCCACGTAGTCTCGTCGCTAGCAAGGTTCAACTCACTCTCCTCGATGATGAGCATCAACTCTTCCTCACTTGCCACGATTGTCGTCATTCCCTTTCGGTCCGGCCCCCTCCGGTCTTTACCGTTCCTGTCCCGTGTCGGCTTCGAATCGGTACTATCGGTTTCCTTGGCTTTTCGGAAGTGCGGACAGTTCTTCTAGAAGTGCCCTGGCTTGCCACAATAGAAACAAGTAGGCCTCCCCCTTGACTTTGACCGTGTCCCCGACTTTTCCCAGTTCTGGGGACTACGGTTCCTTTGTCTTCCGCGTTCCGATTCGGTAAGGAGCACTTTGGAGTCGGAGCTCGTATCCTTATCTTTCCGTTGCGCCTCCTCATCCAGCAAGCTCGACTTCACTCTTGCTAGGGATAACCGTTTCCCTTCCGGCCCGGCGTTTCCCAAAGTGACAACCAACGTCTCCCAGCTATCTAGGAGAGAACCGAGCAAGAGTAGTGCTAGTACCTCATCGGCGAGAGGTTCTTCTAATGATGTTGCCTGGTGTATCAACCCCTGGAAGGCATTCATGTGCTCCGCCATGCTGGAGCCATCTTGGTATCGGAGTCTTACTAGCTTCCGAAATACCGAAACCTGATTACCAACATTTTTGCTCTGAAACATAATGTCGATCTTCTCCCAGAGCTCATGAGCCTTGCTCTCTTCATTGAAGTTGTTGTATAGACTCATGTCGATGAAGCACCGTAGGTACGCCGTTGTCGTCATGTGCATCACCTCCCATATCGTGGCATCGATTTTGTCCGAACTCTTGTCCCCGAACTGAACCGGCAACCAAAGATCTTTAACCACGAGCATGTCCCTCATCTTCAACTTCCACACCGAATAGTTGCAGCCTTTGAGCTTCAACATGCCTCCCAACGAATCGTCCATTTTTTTGTGTCGCTTCGCTCTAATACCAATTTAAGTTAAAATCGTTGCCGGCCACAACCGGTTGTACGTGTGCGGAATAATGGTCAATCTAATGGAAAGGAAAAACAGAATACAAAAACTAAGAATGACACAGATTTTAACGTGGAAACCCGAACTGGGAAAAAACCACGTGGAGTCCACAAACTCTGAAACAGAACACTATGAGAGAAAGGAATACAATTAGAGATCTCAGAGGCAACGACCTCCAGATCTTGCTTTGCCAACAGGCGGCTATGGAGCTCACTCACTTCCACTCACACTTGTTCACTCTCACTGTTTCAGAGGCCACGACCTCGACAACAGTAACTTTACAATACTACACACACTTATCTAACATGATTTCCCTAAGTACTTGTAACATTTTGACTATTTACAAGTTTAGCCTTCCGTGCTCATCAACACGGTTCTTCTCACTTCCCATCCGGAGGGATTTGTTTCCTAACAAACCGTACATGGTTGCTCACGCCCGTTGGTGTTCTAGTTCCCGATGAGGACCATACATGGTTGCCCACGTCTATTGATGTTCCAGTCTCCAGTGAAGACTGCTCGTGATCACTCACTCCTCAACCTACTCCGGTTTTCTCTTTCAGCTCACCTCTACACCATTGCTTCCAAAAAGGCGGTCGCAAAGGGGAGGATAATGTCACGGACATGACACCATACTTCCGAAAAGGCGGCTGCAAAGGGGAGGATAATGTCACCAACATGACACCATGCTTCCGAAAAGGCGGCCGCAAAGGGGAGGATAATGTCACGAACATGACACCATGCTTCTAAAAAGACGGCCGCAAAGGGGAGGATAATGTCACGAACATGACAACAATCATGTCAAGATTTGAACTCTTGACCACTTGTGTCATAATCAAGTGTTATGTTCTAACCAATACATCCAAATACATGTTGATGTTATATATATCTCAGTAGATTATCTATTTCAAGTTCTAGGAGTTTTTAGAAAGTTCTCGAACGAGAAGGTTCTAGACGAATCAAGAATATTCTCTTGAATATTCTAATGCATGTACTTTGACTCACAATATTCAACACCAATGATTGACACATCAATACAGTATTCTCGTTTCGCCTAATCTTGTCTCCTTGATCTTCATCTTTGTCTTCACACTCTCCATAGCTTCCTAAGTTTATAGTCTCATCTTGCACAACTTCAAGAGTTCCTAGACTTGTCACTTCCTATTCCACATTCTTAGCCTCGTCATCTATGCTCCGTCATAGTCCGCGGGTGGTGTGTCCATGACACATATTCACTTTTACAAGATCCTTCTATGTAGTGCGAGTTTTGTCGGTTCCCTTGTCCAGCCTTGCTGGATCGGGATTTATCCGAATCGGTGCCTCTTCTAGCACTCGCTTTCCCGGTGGCCCTTCTTACCACAATACTAGCATTCTATTCCAGTCTTTTAGTGCCGGTTTCCGGCACCTCTTTGACTCCCCCTTCTCGTGGAGGGTCCAGAACTACGGTCGGCACTATCTTTGTGCCTTCAATTCTACTCTTGATGAACGCTTGCATTGCGTGCTGACCCACCTTGTCCCCCACGCCCACGGGGCCGATCTGCCTCCATGTATAGCATCCAGTTGTCCGATTTAGTGGTCCTTCACCCACTCGCGTGATTTTCTTTGACCATGAGCATCGATTGCAAATCGAAGAAGGACGGTGGCTTCTCCAGGGTGCAAATTGGCCCGTACCGGTGTGCTAGACCACCGAGGTAGATATGAACCATCTCGTCCTCGTTCACCATCATGTTGATGGACCCAAGCACGTCGCAGATCTCCTTGATCTTGGTGGTGTAGTCGGTGATGGACATGTCCCGTTGTTAGATACTTTTGAGCTGCCGGAGCTGCAACTTCTAGAGATTTTCCCAGGCCTCTTTCGGCATTTTTGCATCCTTGATGTAGTCGAGCATCTGGTCGTGCACACAGGACAAGAGTCAGTACAACACTCTACTTGCTCCTTGCTTCTATACCGGGAAGTCCTTGTGTGCCGAATCTGGCGCTACTACATTCACTCCATCCACATAGCTCTAGTATCCATGCCCCAATAGGTACTGATGCATTTTATACGACCAAGACGCATAGTTTCTCCGGTGGAGCTTTTCTGTTGAAAGCGCACGCGCCATGCTTCTGTCCATATCTTCCTCCTATCTTGTGTTCTTTACCAGTGATTAGGGTTTGTCTTATTCGAGTAGTTGTCGGCATCAGAGATTCTCAACCCTCGCGCTTTGATACCATGTAAAAGTTAATATGCGGAAGCTTAGATAAACCGGCTCAGTCGGATAACAACAGTGAAACAGAAATGAAGGTTTAATGGAAGCTTAAGAATACACGGTACACAAGAGAGACAGAGAGAGCAAAATAGCATAAACTCAATTCAGAATAATAATGCTCTGTATATACAGTGTGCTCAATGAGCACTTTTATACAAGTCCTTAAAAGGACTAACAAAATTATTGACTCCCAAAAATATGCCTACGTACTAGGCTAGATTCGTAGGCCTCTTACGGCTTACCAGTTACAATCTGATCCCGCTCTCCGATCCGGATACGATCCGGCCCTGGCTTATTCAGCCGATCTGGATCCAGTTGAGCTTGTTCGCTCAACACACTTCCACGGCTCCGTCTATCGAGTCTTCGGGGTACAAGGCTCTACACGCCTTAAAAAGTGTTTCGACTTGCTTCTTCTCCCAGCCATCGATGTCGATTGTTGTACTCCCTCCATTTCCAGAAAACCAAAACTTCCTACTTAATAGTGTATAGGTGTGGGCTTTCTTCCAGATGTCCGGACTATCATGACTCCACGCCTTGATAGCCCTCTCTAAAAATCCTCTCGGGCTTCACCGCCGAGAGAATCCTGATTCCTCTCGTGATTCAGTCGAACCGTCAAGAACTGAACGGAGTGCCGGCCGTCCTGGCTTTTTATGTGCACGTACGTCGAACCGTTGTCCAGCACTTTGGTCTCCATCCGAGCCTCCATAATGTAAGGTTCGCTGAGAATCATCGGATGGGAGGATGTCTCTTGCACGAAGAAGTGTTGGTCGATCTCAACATCCCCGACCTTCACTCAGACATTTGGGCACGCTCCGTGTAGCGCCTCTGTGGTTCGGGTAGCCGCGCGTATCTTCCACTCGTGGTTCATGTTGATCAGCCACCGGCCCTTCTTCTAGAAATCCATCGACATCAGATTTATCCCTAAGCCGTGGTCGATCAATGCCACCACCGGCTCCTTAACATCGTTGATCCGAACCGGCGTCTCCGTGGCAGCACTCGCCTAGTGCAGCTTCATGTAGTGGCTTTTAGCATATTCATCTTCTACCGCCACTTCATCGATCAACGTCTTCCTCACCTCAACCAGCCTTTCCGCCTCTGCCTCGGTTGACGCCTCTTCCTCTTCACTAGATCAACAATGTCATCGTGAAACTCCTTCGCTATCCCGAGCACCTCCCGCAACATGAGTTCCACTCAACTGTCAAGGATCCGCTACTCGAGGACCTTTCGTAGGTCAGTCATCTTTTCGATTTCCAAGCGCAATCGGAAACTCGAGAACTTAGTCTTCTCCTGTGAGCCAACAAGGCCTCTGTCATTTTTCTTCTGACCGCTCCGGATCTCATTCTTCATACCACCCCTGTCAATGTTCAGGTGGAGGGGCCTTCGTGTCTCGCTCTCATGCACCTGTCTGTTCCACAAGTACACCACGTTGTACTGCGAAGTCGAGGAGTCTCTCCGCATATGGCCGATGTCGTTGCACCACATGCACCTCTGGTCAATCAATGAGCGTTGATTGCGTGATTGGCCGCCACCTTCCCTCCAAGCCTGGGCAATCTTGAGGTCTTGAACCATCTTCGTTAGCTCCTCTAAGGTTACGCTCTCGGCCTCTCCAATAACTACGTTGGCCGGAGCCGAATCCGACTCGAGCCACCGTCTTGTCTCTTCTGTCTGCGCTTGAATCGGTTCCTTCGGCTTCTTCCCGGCACCTGGACCGGTCGTCGACGACCCTGAATCGTTCCATTCTCGTCGTTTGTCGAAACGGCTACAAACCCTTGTTACCACGGCCCAATCGGTCGTGAGCCCTTCATCAATCTCCAATAGGAGACCTACCTTTTCTCGGTCAAGTGGATCGACCGACTTGATAAACAATAGGACCTTGCTCATGTCGAGCATGGTCCGGTCCAGCGTCGAGAGTCGTGCGATCATCTTTCAAACTCCTGGAGGAGTGTTGATGTGTTCCTTCCCTTTCTAGGCCTATCGACCCACTCCATCAACTCCCTCTTCAATAACCGGAGCGAGTCATCGAAACCGTATCTTTCAAGGAGCCTTCCTCGAACTCCGGCCAACATCTGCAATCAATCTGTATCTCGAGCACCTTTGCGTGGTTGCTCGACATAACTACTCGGGAAAATGTGGACAAACGTCTATCATCCGGGACATCTCTCATCAGCATCTCAGCCTTGAAGCCCTCTAGGTAGTTCATGATGTCCTTCCCATTGAATCGGCCTGTCGTGCCGACTACTGTTTTCACGGCCTTGTCGAGGCCATTGGTGCTCTCATGAGCGTTAACCAGGCGGTTGACAGCCACCACCATTGCTTCAACGAGTTCACTTCCCCTCATTTTCAAACTCCATTGCCACCCCTGTTCACGTTGGGTTCACCATATATGTCACGGATATCCACGGGCTTTTGTTGGAACGAGGCGAGACCACCAAGGTCTCTGACCGAGGACCCGGTGTGAGAAGAAGGTTGTCCGGAACAGATTTTGGACACGTATCTACCCGGATCGATGTCGGGATGCCGAACAGTGAGCGTGCGGGCTCAGAATCGATTACTGTTCCGAATTGGTTGTCGGATAATGGCGAAGAGCTCATGGGCTCGTGTACTCAGATACACGCACAAACGGAAACAAAACAGAGATAAGGACACGGGAATGCACAACACACACAGAGACTCAGTAAATTAGTGATTAATAGAGAACACCGAGGGAGTACAACCGGTCGCGGACAGTAGCAGAGCTTCGAGCTCTTCACACGCACACACACACATAACGACGGGCCTCTGGTCTGGAGCTCACAGGCTTCCTACACGAGCAGAGGACTCCACCTTCTTCCCGAAAATAGCACAGAACATAAAATAGAGGGAACAACAGAGCTCGGAACTCAAACCGGCAACACTTCGTTCTCCCAAAAGGTCCCTCGATTCCCAAACTTCTCTCCCTCCTTTTATAGCTCAAGGAGAGGGGGAAGTTGTTACATCAGGCTATTATGTTCAGCCCTAATAAATCCAACTCCGTGTATAGCATCTTGTTGTCGGCGTGCGTGCTTGTTGATGCACTATGTGGTTCTCCTCTACAAGGAGCATCGACTACAAGTCGAAAAAAGACAAAGGTTTCTCTCTCATGCAGATTGCCATTTAAATCATCCCGTATTTCTGAGCTAACCCCCAAGGCAGATTTGCATCATCTCATCTTCATCCACCGTCACACTAATGGAGGCGAGTGCATCATAGATCTCTTTGATCATTGTGGTGTAGTCAGTGACCAACATACCTCCTTATCAAACGTTGTTGAGCTCTTACCTTAGCTACAACTTATGGGTTGTGGTGCCGGCGGTGAAGACCCTCTTCAGGTTCCCCCAAGCATCCTTCGGCAACTTCACATATCCAATGTACCCAAGCATCTAGTCATGAACACACGAGGCCAAGTAATACAAGACTCAACTTGTTGCTTGTTCCCAGGCAAGGAAGTCTCTGTGTGTCAGCTCTAGTGGTACTTTGTTTGCTCCTTCGACATAGCTCCAGTACCCGCATCCGAGCAAGTACTAGTGCATCTTGTACGACCAAGATGCGTTGTTGCTTCTGTTGAGCTTCTCAGTCGAAAGTGAGTTGCCTATACCTCTATCCATGTTCCTGTATGTACTTTTCGGAGGACGAAAGTTGCCTGTCTCTGTGTCTTGTTCGCTTTGTCAGCTGCAGAGGATTCTCAACCCACACGCTCTAATACCATGAAAAGAATAGTGTGCGGAAGCTAGTACACAGACACAACCGGTTGAGCTCAATGCCTACAGATATTTAGGTAAACACAGAGAATGTAGAGACAGAGACAAAGTTGAGCAAACAACAAAAAACTTCTACTACAAAATAATACTCTCTACATACAAATAAGTTCATAGAGCACTTTTTATACCAGCCCTAACAATGGGTTGACACAAGTACTGACAAGTACTTGAATAATTGAACATAATATTCCTAATACTATGTTCGGCCCTAATGGCTCCGTCAACCTCTCTCGGCTGACCCGGTTGACGGCTTCTTCAGCCAATCCAGCCAACCGGCATTTAGCCATTCAGCTCATGTTGAGCTTGTCTCTCAACAATACTTAACAATTATACGTAGTTACACAAAGAATGCCCATAAGAATATATTTGCATTATTCTCAAATTTGGTTAATGTATGGCATGTTCATACATGCTCATATAGTTTACCAAAAGAGAGATTCCAATAGATATAAGCAATAGTTGTGTATGTGTTTTGACATCCATTTGATATGTTATCATCACTCACATTGACAACTACAAACTATTTGAATTTGTTTTTTTACTTATATTTCTACACCTTTATTATTTACCAAACACCCATAGAAAAGCTCTTCTAAAGCAAATGAAACACCATTGCAAAATGGATTGTTTTTGACACTTCTGATCTATAATTGAAAACAAAGAATACCTCTTTTTGCAAAAAACATGTTGGAAATTAATGAGTAATACCAAACCTTCATCTACCCAAGTGGCACTTTAATGTTCCAAATTTGAAAGTTACTAGATTAGGTGATAACTTGGCCACCATTCCATAGACATTTGTGGCATTAGCTAGACTAGAAATTCTAATGTTCCTAACCCATGTAATAACTTTCAACATTATTGTAGTAAAAAAATTTGTTTGCGACTAAATGATTATTGCAAGAATATGGCCATTCTATATATATGTATATATATTTACAAAGGAGTAAAACAAGTTGAATCTATCCCAATTAAAAAACATGTTTGGTTTTACACAATTCATATCAAAGGAAATCAAATGATCTCCCTTGGGCTTCAAGTTACAATAAAAAACATAAAAACTATAAACGATTCTATTACAATATGAAACAAGGGATAACTCATAATGTCATTAAAGAAGTGACATTTCCACCAAACTTGACCTTCCAAGAGTTCATCAAGAGAATTGAACAATTAGGATTGATTATTTTCTGTATCATAATACAATTGCCTTCTTATATAATAATGTTCTCTCTTACGTTAAATTATGGGGAACTTCATGATAAGATGACCAAGGGAATTTGATTTTTGTAAAGCCTCAAAATTTCGTCATTTTCGAGAGGTAATATAGATGGCCCATGCTTTGTACTTTATGACTCTTCCAAACCCCATTCATCACCATTCATTACCCATCAACCACACATGTAAAAGAATCAAAGAATAATAAAAAATTTGAAAAGCAACCAAAACCATGCTTAGCTTGCATATTAAAAAGAAACCAATCACACTTCCATTTGCCCTAGATTATCAACAATCCTAAAGTAGGTTTCAAATTTCTAATGGGAACTCAAAAAGACACCACATTATAATTGTGGATTTACAGGGTTGGATTTGACAAGTATAGTCGCAATTAGCCCTATATCCAATGGTCATATGTAAATCACCTTGAAGACATTATTTTTCGTTCAAGACGCCACAACCCCTAAACAATGAACTAACTTGCTAGTTTGAGTGCTCTATCTCAAGTATAGTTGCGTAAGTCCAAATACATTTTGAAAAATTAGTGATTGATGATGAAAAATAGCAACTTGACACCTCCATCAATACTACATTGACTATTGCTAAAAAGAACAAAGTCTTTTACTATTTCATAGTTATTGTCGTAGTATCCAACTACATAAGGGGGAGAAAGTGACCAAGCCTTTTGTAAGCACTAACACCGACAAACAAATACCAGAAACCGAACCAAATAGCAAAAAACTGAGCCAAATCTGATCATATCATAAAGAGGTCAAACGTAAGATTTTTAATATTTCAAGGATTAAACAAAGAGTGGTTATGACCAAGTAAGAAAGTAGACCAAATGCCTGAAGCCAGGAAGATATTATCCCTCCTAGTTTTTCTCATGTTGCATAACAGTGGTACATGCTCTTTTGGTTATCACCTTTTCCTTGGTCCAATGATCAAGTTTGAATCTTAAGAATACTCTATGGTCAGTTAATACACAGCCCATTTCCACGCCTATAATTAACTCACTTCAAATTTTCTAGTTTCAGCCCTGCAACACACATTGCAAATTTTTTCCAATAAACTCATGAAGCCAAAAAATATGTATAAAATTAGCACTAGATATTTAACATTAACATTAACATTGTTCTGGATAAAAAGAATAATACGTCAACATACATATGAATAGACACACAATATTGAATGCAGATTGATAACACTTAGCATTAACATTATTTTGGATAAAAAGATAATGTATTGATACACAAGTGAATAAAATAGAAAGGTGATTGATGACACTTGAAATTAACATTCTTTTAGATAACAAAGATAATGTATGAATACATAAACTTAATGAAGTATATCATATTGATAAACCTTAAAAGTTTAAGGCTGAGTCAAAATATAATGTAACAAATATCTCTATTAATTAATTTTTAAAAGTGGGTCTAAAATACAATTAGAAATAATATGTGGATTTGCAAAATGGCAGATGTTAATGCTCTGAGGTTCATGTGCCTTCCCCCTACTAATGAGCTCCTAAATTCCAAGGACATGGTAATGCATAATTTATAAAACTAAGGTTCATATGTGTTCCTATATCTAATGGTCAAATGTAGATCCCAACAGCCAACAAAGACCTCAATATGGCCTCAAAGTCGGAGTATTTCCTAAAGTGATCTGCCATGATAACATCATATTTGGATCAAGATACTCTTGCATGACTAAAGCCAAGCTATCCACTTGTACTCATGACTCTAAGCAAGAAGTAAACTTAAATACTACCAGTCGCTTTATGTGCTGGCCAAGTGAAGCCCATAAGTATGGTACTTAGTTTATTCATACAAAGTTTAAAAACAAAAAAAGGCATAAATAAGAAAAATACTACAAAGATTTGCTTGGGTAGATCTGATTCCATCATTCATCTAGTAAGAATACAAAGATCAACATGAAAGTAAGAAATAAATCAATATAAACATATTTTAAAAGGCCAAAATGACCTATGAGACTGATCAAGAAATGTTGTTACAAGGAGAGCTAGTAAGAATGCCTGTATCAGATCTTCTGCTAGTTAAACACATAATGTTTTTAGCTTAAATGAACTGAAACTTCTAAATAATCGTGGCCTTGATTTATTGATAATAGACGTAACGAGGATGTGGGCAATGTGCACGACCATTGCTATTGCTCAATCTTTTGTTTACATAGTGAAAGTTATGGTTGAGACCCTCATTTAGCCCTTGATTGATTTGCAAGATGGGAGGGAGGGGGTGATGGTGCTCAAGAAGGTTGTGAGGATTCTTTGCTGATGCAGTTTTGCGACTGACAGTCTATCAGGAACTCCTATGGTTCTTAATTTCTAGTAAGAACAGTGGCAAGCATTGTATTCCACAACTACAGACTGGATCCTCGCCTTATGCAAATAGGCACAAGTATCTCTTATTATTTCAAATAGAACAATGTAATGCAAACATAGTGCTCCTAAGATTCTACCTCCTGATCGCACAGCAGATTTGTCCCTCCATACCGTTGTCTGCATCAATAGCAATATCTCATTCTCTAACTAATGTGACAAGATCTTAAATTGCCTTATCTCACCCACCAAGGGCTCCATACTCTCAAGGGAGATGAATAAAATGCCTCACAAACTCATAGCTATATGTGACACCTAATGTACACATGATCGTATGTTTTCCATCTCTTCCCCTTTGAACAATAATTAATAGGCTGATCTGGTTTTACCCATGCTTCCTTGCTGTTAAACACCATGACCTTGGTTTTATGAGATGCACCAACAAAACTCTCTCTATACAAAATGTAAACAAAAGCATCTAGATGTCTCCATAGCACCTCTGGCGAATCTGAAATTAAGACAATATCATCTGCCTATACAGCAGTATTTTTGTATGAAAAGCATTTAAGAGACACTCCAGGTTCACCCAATACGTTGATGTAGTTTGACACCTCATCAATATAAATCACCCCAATAGCAGACAACTCTCTTAGAGATACCATTAGGGACACGAACTACATCTTAGACTAACACACACAATGCATAAATCTGGATTGCATGTCTTCAGGGTCTTGAGGGACCGCAATACCTCTAGCCTTTGCATGAGCCCAGCATATCGTTATATGTAGAAAGTTTTACAGAAGCACAAAAACAAGTAATCAATTCTGTTCTTACAAGATTTATATTTTTCTATTGAGACCCCAGAGTTAATATTTGGTACACGTTTTTGCACCCCTTACTAAAATGGGCTTGTTCATGGAATACAATGTATTTCTCTGTGCCCCTTGACTCTGCTCATACTATAGAATTGATCCCAAGGAGCTTTTGGAACTTATGAGGAGGAAACCATAACTGTTAAGAGTGTGGCTAAGTTGCTACGAGGAATGTATTATATGGAGACTATATCCTGAGAATATGAAGGGTCTATATGCTCCTACACATGCCTGAAGAAACTTTTATTGATTGATTTTAACACGCCAGAAGGCAAGATCCAAAGTAGACATTGCCAGAGGAAAGATTGCTCCTTAAGAGGCAACGAGTTCTTCCACACTCTCACTCTCTGTTTTGACCAAAACATTGATTTTTACATATGCCACGCATCATTACAAAACAGTATCCATCCATTATCTGGCTCATAATTCATAAACATTTTTTCATTTTATAACAGTCTATATAGGCCAACTAGGAACTGAGAACAGATTCCAAGAATCATCCCTTATTTTATCTAACCATGGAGGCACGAGGGTATGATCCAAAAGGTGTTGAATATCATGCCAGAAATAAAATGAAAAGAACTCTTATGTCTTTGCAAAGTGACCTACGACACCAAAACTTACAATAATCTGAATATAAAAAAATGGTGTATGGTATAATAGAAAAATTAAATTGTTATGCTGTCTAACTAGGTGAATTAATCATGCATTGGTATCATGCCGTTAGTAGATTCATTGTCTACAATCTATCCACAAGGCTGGGGGTATATTGAGGCCAGGTTTGCATAAGAAACTAAGAGAGAACCATATGATTGATTTTATCAAATGGCAAATGTGGCTGAGTTCTGGTCTCCATTGCCCTTCCCTAAACCTACCTTCTCATTCTTCTAGTATTCGAATTTGACGTGACCGTTCTTACGAACATAATGACAATCCCCATTCTTCTTCTTCTAATCGCCAGAATGATCTTATTTTAGCCAAGCAAAGGCGGGGGTGTCCTAATCTTATGCTAAGTTAAATGAAAAGTGGGGAGTGTCATTATCTTCTTCTTAGTTGACCTAGCATAAGTGCCGCCAAAAGTGGCAAGGGCATTGTCTGTGGTGCTAGATTCTCTCGCTTGATTATCAGAATGCCCCTTGGTCAAAAAGATCTGAGACAATGTTTCTTCCCAATTGGGGTCCACAAGTTGAAAATTTGTTGTATTTCTTGGGAAGTTTATATAATAGCATTAGGGCTAGGCCTTGCTATGTTGGCCCATATCTCTCGAATATTCTCCAATAATCAAACAAAGGAGTTAAATTGTGGGTACTGGGGGCTCACCAACTCCTGCTCCAAATTTATTTCATGTGCCCACGACTTACTTGTCTTCATCTGTTTCAATGATCAGCATTGGTAATTCCTCACACCATTGAAGATGCAAAGCATCTAGACTTTTCACTTCTGTACTCTATGGTTGAACTGTCCAACTTAGAGGTTTTGGGAAAGATGGTAAAGTCAAAGAGTGCTGAGGAGCTTGACACCATATGTTGCATATATGGAAATCTCTTGAAGAGATTTCAATCCTAAGAGAAACACTATAAAATGCATGAAGTATGGGACAAACTGACTTCCCCAAGTCCACATGAGCACCATCATCCATGATACAAAGTTTGTCCATTTCAAAAATCTGAAGTAAATGAAAACATTTATATAACAGTATGAGGTAGAGATAGATATGCGATGAAAAAGTATAGGGTGCACCAAGCATGCATGCATGCATGCAACAACAAGAGTCTGCCCTGCCGATGGTAGCAGAAACATGAATGGGCTTTGATTCAACGTTGTGGTTGTCAATTGGATGAGAATTGAAGGCACAGCTCAGAGAAAAAGCAAGATAAAAATAAAAAATAAAAAGGCACAATGCATTGTGGAAGAACGTAAGAGAGAAGAAAAGAGAAAAAACCTGATTGGGTTGTTGGATGTGGATCTGATAGAGAATCTGACAGGTCTTGCTGCTGCTGCATCTGCTGCAGTTTCTTCTGCTGGAATTCTCTCTCACAATTAGTGACGCTGAGGATGATGTCAAGCATGCATCCCGTGGATCCAAAGAAGACAAGGGGTGCAAGCGACTTGCGGCGGATCCCCACAGGAATGGATATCAGGGCTGCCCCCACTGAAAATATCCACGACCTGCCCACGCAATAACACAAATCAAATCAAATCAATCAACAGAGCCCACCAAGAAAGAAGAAAGTTAATTATTATAAGGCGCCATGAGAAGACAGACAGACAGACAAACCACATGTTGTACATCTATCTATCTATCTATCTATCTATCTATATTTACCCGAGGGAAGGGATGGGAAGGGAAGGGAAGGGAAGGGACGGGAGGGGAGCAGAGAGAAAATCAGAGATAGACAGACAGACAGACAGACAGACAGACAGACAGAGAGATTAAAGGAAGGAACTTACTCTGTGAAAGAGCATTCTCGCTTCTCTTGAGTCTCCATCGTTTTCTTCTTTTAACTCTTCGATCTCTATCTTTATCTATCTATATGTATATATATGTATGCACATTCATATATGTACATATACATACATATATGATCATTGACATATGCATATATATATCTACGCACGCTTGCTTACCGACGTGTCTATTTGTGCACCTAAATTATAAAGAGGTTTGGCGACGGAATCGCGACCACGGACGGTTGTCCGATGTGGTTAAAAGAAACGCACCAAATAAAAAAGTTGTCTATAGTCGCCCGATTCTAACACCCTTAGTCACCCGACTTCCTGATATTCAAAACGCCCGACTAGTTGTAGGTGGTCTATGTTGAAAAACAAGCTCAACAAACAATGCTTTCACTATCAATAACTGTGATTATTCACAATAGCTTTTAGGCTAATTAGTTGCCGTAATAATGATGTTAAAATAGAGATAGCCACTAAAAATGGAAGCCAAATAGTTACAGAAAAACTCGATAAAAAACAATTTCCCTATGCAGAAATTCAGAATCACAAATTTCCGGATGGGGAAAGGGTATTGAGAGTACATTGAAGGAGGCCTAGAAGAGGCTCTAGAGATCCCTAAAGAGAATACAACTGTTGCACAATTTAGGGTATACAAATATTGGAATCATGGAGCTAGAAAATTGTTGCATTGATTATCACTTAGCATCACATATTCGATGTTGGACATATACAAGATGCTCTACTCCCAAAGGAAGCTTGGGACGGTTTGGTGAAACTGTTTGCAGTAAATACAAAGGCAAGAAAACTTCACTTGAAAACTGAACTAAATGTTGGGAAATAGGTCCCTCCCGCTAGGATCCGGATGAGAACTGGACGAGCCGGATCAGACGAGACAAAGGAAGGAACCGGATCGGATGGATCCGAAAGGAGTCCCATCGAATTCGCTATGAACCAGCAAATAGGAAAATAATAGTAAATATGTTTAGACGCGACTATTGAGGTCATATTTGTAAATAGCCCCAAAGTATAAATATAACTAGGGCGATATTGTTATTTGTGTAGATCATCATTATACTTGTTGTATTGTTGTACATAGAGAGAGAAACAGAAAGTATTTTCTGTTGTAACCTCCTGTATGTGAAGATAGAGCTCGAGGTCGTTGCCTCTCAGTCTCCGATTGTACCCTTCCTATCTCATAGTGATAGTTGGAGTCTGTGGACTCCCATTGTTTTTCCCGATCAGGGTTTCCACGTTAATACCTATCTTGTCTCATATTTTGTGTGTAAGTGTGTATCTATCTACTTGCTTTCGGTTTGATCCTTCCATCGAACGTTGAGACTCGGTTGTGGCCGAGCATTATTTCTATCACTAAATACATTGGAAAAAGGAAAAATGTCAGTCAATGAGTATGCTCTGAATATAAAGAGCATATGTGAGTCGTTCGCATCTATTAATGTGATGGTACAAGATGATGATAAAATCGAACTATGTTTAAGGGGCTTAGGACCTAAATATAAAAGCTTCAAAATGTCCATTCTCACAACTGATAGCATCCCAAAATTTGCAGATTTGGTTTCAATGCTAGTAGTGTAAGAAAGGAATTTGGTTGAGGATACAAAGAAAGGAAAATCTAAAATTGAGGGACAAGTACTCTACAATAGTGCTGGAAGAGGTCAAGGAAGAGACCATAGTAGATTCGGTTCAACCAGAACCAATAATAACTATCAAGGAAGAGGACAACAAACTATAACTGGAAGAAATAGCATGAGAGGTAGGGGAAGCAATCGAGGCAGAGGTAAACAAAATTATTTGAATGATGATGGTTGTTGGTATTGTGGAAAACCAAGCCATACATAGGTTGAATGTTATAAAAGGAAAAATGATGAGGAAAGAGAAAAGAGGCAACAAAATAACTATACTTCAACAAGTGGAAATAGTGAAAAAAACGGTGCTTTTGCGACGCAACATGAAATGGCATCAATGACTGAAAGTGCATAGAAATATAAAGACGATCATATTATGTGGTATGTAGATTCTCATGCATCTAATCACATGACTGGACATCCAAAATGGTTTGAAAGTCTAAAAAAACCAAAGATTCTGGTTATATACAAACAAGTGATAATACTACACATACAATCAAACACGTAGGAGACATCCATTGTGGAAAGAAAGAGGAGAAACGAAGTATATGATGAATGTTCTGCAAAACGAGAAAAACATGTCAAAGTCGTACTGGGCAAAATGGCTAACACAACCATCTACCTCATGAGTCGATGCACAACATCAGGAGTGCATGATGTCACACCCCAGGAGAGGTTTTTCGGGAAGAAGCCGGATTTATCCCACGTCAGGATATTCAGTTTGATTGCTTATGTACATATTCCTAACTATTAGCGACAAAAGCTCGATCCCAAGTTAGAGAAATGTATCCTCATAGGGTACTCACTCGAACAAAAGGGGTACAAGTGTTATAATCCATTTACCCAAAAAGTTCGAGTGAGTGGGGATATTGTTTTCAACGAGTTGCCATCATGGTACGAACCAGAGTCAACTCCAACCCCAGTCGACCCGAATTCAGCCGACCACGAGATCAAAGACGACAGTCGACCATGACATATAATAAAACAAAGCTTGATTATGACTAGGTTCAATGGACCACAAGAGCCCCTGAGGGACCAAAGCACATCTCGACCGAGTCCGAAGATGGACAAAGGAAAGGCCAAAATGCCAAAGTACGAAGATCAGGATGACAACGAATCGACTCACTTCGCTCAGTGGTGAGTTTGAAGGTTGATGCTCCGATTATGTTGACGAATGGAGTAAAGAATGCCATAGTAAACAAGAAACTCCACCTCTCCACCCAAGAGAAAAACCCGATCAATCAATTCGGCTACAATGACTACATGGCATATCACTATGCCTTTATGATGAAGGTGGCGAAAGTCCGAGAATTGGAATATTTTTTAGAGGCAACCAAGGATACATGATGGGTCGAAGCCATGAACAAGGAGATGCAAGCGCTATGCAAGAACGAGACATGGGATCTATAAAAGCTATTGTGCAAAAGCGTAGACAAAATCGGTTAGTCCGGATAACAACAAAACATAGAACGGAGGTTTAATGGAACACTTGAGTACACGAGAGAGACAGAGAGAGTGCAGAACAAAAGTCAATTCAAAATAATATTACTTTGTATGTACAAATGTCCTACAAAACACTTTTTATACAAGTCCTTTAAAGGACTAACAAAAGTATTGACATGTATTGAATATGCTCATACGAGCGACTGACACTAACTCCAAGGAATATGCTTACTAGGTTCTCACTATTCCGGAGTATGATCCGGTTCTCCGTTCCGGCTCTTGGCTCCGGATACCGATCTATCTGAACACCGATCCAGTTCTCCGCTCTGGATACTGATCTGGATCAAGTTGAGCTTGCCCGCTCAACACTCCCCCTCAAGCTCAACTTTAGGTCGGATCGCTATGTGTGTCCGCCGGTCCTTTCCTCCGCCTCCTCCTAGCGTCTTCCCACTTAGCTCATGCTCCTCATCCGGTATGGTTCCTCTTCCCACGATCTCTCTGGTTCCGCGCACCTCGACCTTCCCGGTTGGTTTGTCTGCTCCCTTGGCCCTTGTCAACTCCCTTGTTGACGTGGTCCTAGCGCTTCTTGACTTGTTGGCTCCTAGGTGTCAGTGTCGACTTCCGCTGCCCTCTCAACCACTTGGCCAATCGATTCGACTCCCATGAATCCGAACATTCCAATTGAATTAGTTGTTTTTTATTCACTTTGACTCTTGACCGAATCAGCTATCTTCGATTCGTTCCCGCTCTTGTCGATTTGGCTGCCTCCAACTCGTTCTCGATCTCCAGACCCTTCACAACACCGGACCACATCCGTGTCTTGGTCTTCTTGGCCTTGTTGGCTTTACATTCCCGTTTTTCAGTTGGCTTTGGCTTTGGCTTCCCTTTATGGTCGCTCCCCCTACGTCTGACAAGTCTCCACTTGTCCGTTCTATCTGCACATGTCCATCCATCCTCGGCTTCTTCATCTGACTCAAACATTCTGACTTCAACAATCGGTATGAAATCAAAACCGTCATCTGATTCGGCTTTCCGTACATCATCATTTCTCTCCTCCTTTCCAGCTTCACCTCTCCCCCTCAAGTTCGGCACATCGAGGCGTTGTAGACCAAGCAGGCCTGAAAATTGCCGTAACTTGTCTAGGCCGAGAGGTTTGGTGAAGATGTTGGCAGGCTGCCGATATGTTGGAACATACACCAATTCAACTTCATCGGAGAGGACTTGCTCTTGGACAAAATGGTAATGCATATCAATGTGCTTTGTCCAGGTGTGGAAGACGGGGTTCTTTGCCAACTGGATGTTGCTGAGGTTGTCGCAGTAGATCGTCGTCGGATTAGACACCTCCATATGCAGAACCTTTAACAATTGGTAAGCCAAATGGCTTCACACGTCGCGAAAACCGCTCCTCAGTATTTGGTCTCAGTGCTCGACAATGCAATTGTCGGCTGCTACTTACTATTCCAGGCAATAGTGGCACTACCAAGTGAAAACACGAATCCGGAAGTTGACCTTTGATCGTCGGCATTTCCGGCCCAATCGGCATCCGTATAGCCAACTAATTGTCCAGCTATACTGGCCCAATACAACAATCCCATGTCCTTAGTGCCACTAATGTACCAAAGTATTCGGTGTGCACACTGAAGGTGTTCCACGGTCGAATGCGCCATGAATTGACTAATCAAGTGGACCAGATAGCAGATATCTAGCCAGGTGATGGTCAGGTATATAAGGCTTCCAACTATTTACTGGAACCTTGTCGGATCGCATGCCAGTCCGGAGTCGGGGCGTAGCTTCACATTCCTATCCAGAGGAGTTGAGACGGACTTGCATTCCGTCATACCCAATTCGAAAAGCATACTCAACACATAGTGGCATTGACTGATCAGTATGCCTTTCGAGATGTAGATCACTTTGATCTCGAGGAAGTAATGAAGGTCCCCGAGATCCTTCATTTCCAATGATGTCGCGAGGTCGGACTTGACACAGTTGATTTCGTCTAGGTCGGCGCTGGTGATGACTAAATCATCAACATAAAGTAAAATGCTTACCAACCGGTGCCGACCTTCCCGGATGAACAATGAAGAGTCCCACTTTGATGGGACAAACCCCATCTGACGCAGTCATTGCGCGATCTTCACGTTCCAGGCACACAAGGCTTGCTTTAGTCCGTAAAGGGACTTCTTCAGTTGGCAAACAGCCGACGTGTTCATTCCGGACTGAAATCCAGGGGGCTGAACCATATACACATGTTCCTTAAGGTCACCTTGCAGGAACGCATTTTTCACATCCATTTGATGTAGATGCCACCCCTTCGTCGCTGCCACCGCAAGCAAGACACGGACAATCGTCATCATCGCGACAGGCGCGAAGGCCTCGTCATAATCAATTCTCTGCTGCTGGGCATAACCTTTTGCCACTAGTCAAGCCTCGTACCGGTTGACGGAGCCGTCAGTATTGTATTTGACCTTATACACCCACTGACAACCGACCGTCTTCACTCCTTTCGGTACGTTCACCAAGTCCCATGTCTCATTTTCAATGAGTGCCTGCATCTCTTCCTCCATGGCCTTTTGCTAGTCCAGATCCTTAGTCGCTTCTACATAGCTCTCTGGCTCACGCACGGCTACCACCTTCACCATGTACGCATAATGACGCTCCATATACTCGTTATATCCATAACGAATTACGGGGTTCTTTTCACGGGTGGAACGACACAGCTTTTGGTTCGCCGATTTCGTGGCCATCTTGGCCGACTCAAACTTCTCTTCCAAAGATCCATCTTTGTTCTTTTCGGAGTCAGACTCGCTCCGATCCGACTCTTCCTTGTCCGTGTCGTACTCTGGCAGCTTCTTCTTCCCTTTATCTTTACGTGTAAACCGTCTCCTTGGTTCCTGGCGCGGAGAGAGCATAACCGAGTCTTCACTACTCACCGGCTCATCATCCAATTGACTATTTCGGCTCAACCAGTCCGGATTCGGTCCACTAATCCAGAGGGAAGTCAGACTATTCTGTTTGGATTCTGCTAGTTTCCTTCTGTTCCGGAGTCAGTTGCTTCATCCACAACAATCAGCTCGCGTTCGAGTGGTGAGAAGTGCCAAGATGTGGACTCGTTGAAAACGACATCGCGGCTAACTCGGACTTGCTTCGACTAGCACTTGTACCCCTTTTGTTCGTTGTAATAACCCACCAGGATGCACTTCTCGGATTTTGCATCCAGTTTCTTCCGCTTCTCATCCGGCATGTGCACATAGGCAATGTTGCCGAATACTTGAAGGTGCGCCAAATTCAGCTTCCGCTCGAAATACAGCTCATGTGGCGACACCTTTGTCCCTGAGGCAAATGTTTAATTTTGTATGTAGATGGTAGTCTGGATTGCTTCGTCCCAATAAATCCAGGGCATGCATTTCTCTTCTAGCATCGCCCTTGCCACTTCTACCAGCATCCAATTCTGACGTTCGGCCACGACGTTTTGCTACAACGTGTATCTACAAGAGAACTCTTGTCGGAGTCCCTTCGTCTATAGATAACTCGTGAACTGGCCGGAAAAGTACTCTTTTCCGCCATCCGATCTTAGACACTTGATCTTCCTTCCGGTTTCTCATTCAACATGATTCTTTAGGTTCAAGATGCACGAGAAGACTTCGCTCTTCTTCTCGATCAAATAGATCCAAGTGTGCCAACTGAAGTCGTCGATGAAGGAGACAAAATATCGACTCCCGCCGATGCTCACATTTTGAACCGGTCCCCACACGTCCGAATGGATGAGATTGAGCCGATTCCAGCTCTGATTCTTCTCATTTGGGAAAGGAAGCCTATGCTGCTTCCTGAGCTGGCAAGCTTCACATACTTGCCCTTTTTGGCCACTAAACTTCAGCAGTCCTAGGGCAATCACTTTAGGTGTATATATGATATTGATGTTGTAATATTGTTGTACAGAGAGAGCGACAGAGAGAGTGAGTGAGATACAAAGCGATACTCTATTGTAACCGCCGGTTGGCAAAGATACAGTGCTCGGGGTCATTGCCTCCGAGGCTCTAATTGTACCTTTCTCCTATAGTGATAGTTGGAGTTCGTGGGCTCCCGTGGTTTTTTCCCATTTAGGGTTTTCCATGTTGTCGTGCCTTTCGGCTCCGGATCGTTGCGTGAGTCGGGTGGGAACCGCTGGGGTTTTGGACTAGGAGGGAAGAAAATTCTAAGGCAATTAAGAATATGAAATATATTGTAAGAAAGAAAGATATGAAAACCTCGTGAATCCCACGAGTATAGTGTATTAGTGAGTAATCAAATTAAGAGAGAAAGAATAGTTAGTAAATTCGTGAATCCCACGATTATTTTATATTAATCAACCCTTGTAAAATAATCAACAACCTCTATACATCTTTCTTTCTTCCTTATATAGTGTTGGAAGAGTCTAAGTTTATCTCATGCAAGCATCATGCTTTTCCTATCTTTAGTTTTCATGCACACTATATGTGCATGATTAGCTTTCTATCTCATCTTTTCTTTTAACTCGAGTGTCTATGCATGAATAACTTTTTGTACCATGCATGTCTAGAAATTTTACATGGGATAAAGTTTAGTATAACTTTAAAATTCATAATACGCTAGTATAATGATAAGGCTTAACATTATTAATATGGAGGTGCAAGGTTCGAATCTTGCCCTATGCATGTAATATATATATATATTTATACTTTCTTCTATTTACAAATATGTCTCTTCATCCGGTGAGAGACTCTCACCGGCCTTCTTCATCCGGCTCTTTCCGGTTCTGCTTCATCCGGTGCTTGCTAGTTTTCTTTGTCCGGTTCTTACCGGGACCTCCTTACCGATCTCTTCGTCCATTTCTCACCAACTCTCATCGGCCTTCTTCATCCGGCTCTTGCCGGGTCTCCTTACCGGTTTCAGTCCTTACCGGTTCCTTCTTCCGGTTCTCACCGGGTACTCCATGCCTTATCTAGAGAGACCAAAAATGTAATTTTTCACGTAGTGTGCGAATTACACTACGACACTCGCCCCCTCCTAACCCGCACATCCTCCGGTATGTGCCGAAGTCCCCGATGCTTGCTATTCACCTTCATCCGAAGCTTCCTCCGATTCTCCCCTTAAGTCGACTATGAGTTCTAATCCACTTTCTTCGCTTTCCGCATCACCGTGATCTTCGTCCAATTGCTCCTTCTTGTCAGTCTTGTCTAGGATCACATAGGGTTCTTCTTCAGTCTGCTTCTTGAAAATCTTCACCCGTTTCCCGGCTATAGGCACTCATAGCGTCGTTCCATCCAACTCGCATAGTCGGTAAGTTCCGTTATCGAAAACTTTCCGAACCTCATATGGCCCAAACCACCTTTTCGCGAACTTCCGCATCGTTGTATGTTGATGATCCAAACTACTATCGTAGACAATCACCCAATCTCCTTCTTCAATCTTCCGCGGTCGTAGTCGGTGCTTTGTGTCGAACCGGCTTTTATTCCGGAATCGCGCTTCTTGTTGTCGGCGTATCGCTTCCGCTATGTCTTCCGGTCTTCCCTCTAGTTGTCGTATCCGGACCACTAGTAGTTCTTCCCGGCTCATCTCTTCCTTCCATGGTAGCATTGTCCATTTCGCGATTGCAGTTTCCGTTGGCATTACCGGTGCTTGTCCGGTCATAAGTTCTGCTGGCATGTAACCGGTTACGGAGCTATGCGTCGTCCGATCCGCCCATAGTGCATACGGAAGCATCTGCGGCCAATCCTTCACCCTTCCATCGCATGCCTTCGCAAGTGCTTTGACAATCGGACTATGTCCTCGTTCGATCTTCCCGTTGGCTTCTGGATTGTATGTCGTTGTCAATGTTAACCGAACTCCATGTCTAGTGAAGAATTCCTTAGCTTTATCAGAGTCGAGTTCTCCTCGATCCGCAATCACTTGTCCTACGCACCCGTACCTGCAAAACACTTCTTCCAAAAGAAATTGGCATACCGTAGAACACGTTTTCCTCCGTAGCACCCGACCTTCTACTTGGTTTGTGAGATCTTCCCGAGCTAACACCAAGTACTTCTTTTGTCTGATCCTGGTTGGCATGGCTACAATATCGACCATCCATTTGAAGTTGACTGTTGGTGAGAATGTTGGATGTAGCTCATCTCGGTGTCGAACTCCGGAGTAGATTCGACACTTCTCGCAACTTTTCGTAAACTCCGCTATATCTTTGTACATGTTCTTCCACCAATATTTCTGTTTGATTTTCACAAAAGTTGCCCATGTTCCTCAATGTCCAGCCCAATCGGATTCGTGAAATTCAGACATTATCCGGTTTCGTTGCTCTTTCGTCCCGACTACTTGAAGTGGTATGCCATCCGGTCTTTTCGGCTCCCTCCATAGTAATCCATTTTTCAAGAAGAACTTTCAGACTTGCCGTTTCTTACTTCGGATCTTGGCTCTCTTCTCTTTATTGTCCGATGATTCCTCGATTTCTCGTAGCATTTTCCCGATCAACAAGCTTTCTCCTTCGTATTCTTCTTCCCGGAATTCTTGGATTACGTCCACCCGGCATATGTGCTCCGAAGCAAAGTAGTCTTCGGAAACTTCTTCATTATCAGATTCGGTTATGTCATCTCCGAACCGCGCCCTTGATAGCATATCCGCTACAACGTTGTCTTTTCCAGAGATGTGTCTTACCTCCGGATTAAGTGACTTCACATATGCAATCCATCTTAGCATAGCCACATCCGGTATCGTGCAACACCGCATCATCCCGAGTATCGGAAGACAATCCGTTTCGATCACTACTTCGGCTCCGATCTAATAATCTCGATCCGATTTGATTGCCGACACGACTCCCCATAATTCTCTTTTAACTTGTGCATATCCGCATTGCCTTTCGTTGAGAACCTTTGCTCCGAATTGGATCGGATATCACGAACCTCTGGATTGGCTTGATTGATGACCCATCCGATTCCGGTTGGACTTGTGTCAACCATTACTATGATCGGTTGGTCATAGTTTGGCTTCTTTAGTGCTTCTGCCCTCCGTAGTGATTTCTTGAGCTTCTTCACGGCTTTGGTATGCTCCGGTTTCCATTCAAACTTCTTACCCTTCCGCAACAAGTGATAGAGTAGGTCCGCTATATGTGCATAGTGCGGAATCCATATGTGGTAGAATGCACATGCTCCAAGAAACCTTCGAACTTCGGATTGTGACTCGCATACTTCTTTCATAGCTTGAATCGCATCGATCTTGGTTGGTGACGGTCTTCGGCCGTAGGGCCCACATAGATGTCCGACTACCAATATTTCATCTTTTCTAAATGCTGATTTCTCTCCGGAAAGTGTTAGATGCACATCTTCTAACTTCCGTAACACGTTCTCACAATCACAGATATGATTGACTACAAACCTTCGGCATCCCCGTTCATCCATAGCTTCATCTTTTTCTTCCACTGCACACCCTTTCATCGGAATGTCATCTAGGAACGGCATCGTTATCTCCGGTATGCAATCCCGGAGCACCTTGTTCATCGCATTCATCATATGTGCAACTGAGTTCGTCGCGCCTTGTGGTAGCGTACACATCCGGACTAATCCTATCGGTGTTCACATGGTAGTGATGTCTCGGCTCTCCACGGCTAGTTGGAATTGGTCATATCCAGAGTATAGGTCTCTGATGGAGTATATCGCGCGACCGACAAATGCTTCCGCAAATTCGTCCACTATCGGACCGACTCCGGAGTTCCGGATCGTGACCTTGCTTACCGGTTGCAAATCTTGAATAAATCGGAGTGACCCATTCTTCTTCGGAACTGTAAACCATCGATTTGAGTACGGAGCATTTGATGGCTCTAGAATCCCCGTCGCCACCTTCTCCTTGAGCAAGTCGATGATTTTTGGAATATGCGCCCGTGGCACCGGAATTGGCTTTAGGTTCCACGGCACATGGTCAATCGTGAAGATCACCATCGGCTCCACTATCTTCGGGTCAGCGCATCATATTTCCTTCGATGTAAATGCAAATGCTCTCCCATGTCGCTCTAGCATCCCACGGAATCGTTCTTCTTCATTCTTTAATAGCAACCCACCTCCACCGATCCGAAGTTTCTTCCGGGTCTCATCCGTGAAGGCATGTTCGATATCCATGGACTTCCGAAGTGTCGAATCCCCCGAGACTTCTTTCCTCTTTTGTTCACTATCTGTGGGTAACGGTCCCGCGGCCGGTTTCACTTTCTTCTCCACGGTCTTGTATTTCGTACTTACCATTGCTTCTTCTTTGCGGAGCGCATCCGGCCCCATTTTCACAATGATCTCGTACATCTCGACCGACTCCACCGGAATTACCCGGTTTCCCTAGCGTGTATCTTCCGCGAGCTCTTCAAGCCGTTGTAGTGTGCTCCCATAGAACACCTTTTCAACTATTCCCACGATTTCTTCGTCTTCTTTTATTATTGATGCCGACCGTAACTTATCCTCCACTTTTCGGTATTCTTTCTTCATTCCTCCGGTTATGGCCGTGTACGTGGATGCCCCATCCAGACCAATTCGTACTTGTTTTGCACCGAGAGGTTTCTTGCTGTGTGGGGTATCAGGGCTTCTCGGACTATCACTTCCCCACTCCGCAACAGTTCGCTCTAAAAATCCATTCTTGTTTGGGACAAGAGCTCTCTCTTGTTCCTTTCATGATTTGCCGGCACCGTTAGGAATTGGACGGATTTCCCTCCGTTTTGGCTCCGAATTCGCGCAAAAGCCGCACCGCTATCGAGCACCTTCGTCTCCATCCGTGATGTCGTGATAAAAGGTTGCCCGAGGATCACGGAGTGTGAGACCTCGTCTTGTATGAAGAAATTTTGGTCGATCTCGACATCCCCGATCTTCACTGTCACATCCGGACAAGCCGCAAATAGATCTTCCGTTGCTTTAGTGGCCGCCCGGATCTTCCACCCATGATTCGTGTTAATAGGCCACTTACCCTTCCGGTAGAATTCCCTGGACATCAAGTTGATCTCCGATCCGTGATCAATCAATGCTAGCACGGGCTCTTTGATGTTACCGATTTGGACCGGAGTCTTCGTAGTTGCACGTGCCCAGTGTGGCTTTGTGTAGTGAGAATTTGGTATTTCGTCCTCCAATTCGGTGTCATTCATTAGAACGGTATTTGCATTCACCCTTGGAGCGTTCTCCTCCGTACTTTTCCTTTTTCTCTTCACGAGATCCACAAGAAGATTGTGGAACTCCTTCTTCGCTATTCCGAGTAATTCTCGAAGCGAAAAATCTACCCAACTATCGAGGATTCTCTCCTCGAACACCTTTTTCAAGTCCGTTTGTTGTTTGATGTCCGAGGCGAGCTTGAATGCTGGAATCATCTTTTCTTTTCCCGTACCTCCGGAGTTCCAGCTTTCCGGTGTCTTCGATGGACCGGCCCCCTCATCCGTGCGCCGTCGCTTCTCATCTACATACACTTCATGCAATTGGCATAAAGCAAACACGCTATTCTCATCGACGGGGCACTCCCATCCCGTAGCTTCCTGGATGCTTCCGCGGTGCTTCGGATCTCGTTAGAGTCGGTTTTCTCGGTGTTTTCTAGCACTTCCGGCCAAAAAGACACCTTTGATCCCGATGACTCCCTAACACGTATTCCCGCGGTTGTCGCGTAATTGTTATTCGCCGCTATTTCCTCCTCTAGGATCTTCTTCATGCCACCTTTCCGGAAGTTCAGTCGGAGTGGCTTCTAAGAGTCCATCGAATGAATCCGATTTCCCTCGTAGTAGATAAGATCCCGTCGTAACGCCTCCTTGTGCTCGTCGCAATCCCTCCGATCATGTTCGGTGCTATCACACCATATGCATCGACGGTCCATATACTTGGAACTTGTGGGACGGTCATCCGACTTCTTCACGATCGTGATTTTTAGATTCTCCATCTCCTTCAGCAACTGCTCCACCGTAGTTGCCTCGATTCCCTTCTCAGTCGTAGCTTCCCGAGCCCGCGGTTGATGGTCTTTCGATACGGATCTCGGTTTCGGAATCGGTTCCGAAACCCTCTTTTCTTCGTTGGCAAGCCATTGCCCCCTCTTTGTGTATCGCCCGACGATATCTCACACGCTTTCCCATGTTTCGGTGAGGCCGCTCTCGGTAGTCGTGTCGTCTAGAAGCACTCCAAGATCCTTCCGGTCCCAGACGTCTACGGCTCGTAAGAACATGATAACTTTGTCTGGTGCGAGGATAGCTTGATCTCTCGCAGATAACCTCCCGAACCTTCATCCCCTTGTCCGGCGTTTCTACCCAATCCTCGAATCCTCTCCGCGTTGCCTTGGAGGAGTCCGCGATAGCGAACGTGGTCTTTAGCGCCTCTTCAAACGCTTCCCACGTCGGATTTTGTTGTCGTAGCCCATGGATACTTACTTGAAGACCGTCGGTAGCCACCCGGTTGAAGGATGTCACTTGCAGTCTTTCCGAAATCCCGCACCGTAGCATTTCCGCCTTGTAGTCCCGAAGATAGCGTGATACGTCCTTTCTGTTGAATTGCCCGCTTCGTTGCACGAGCAGCTCTACTGCCGCCACTATCTCCGACATCGCACGTTGTTCTTGAAGCATCCGCTCAAACATCATCATCATGTTGTTAGCCTCCGGTTGATTTTCCATCTCCTTGCCACCCGTGTTCACGTCGGGTTCATCACTTGTGTCGTGCCTTTCGGCTCTAGATCGTTGCGTGAGTCGGGTGGGAACCGCTGGGGTTTTGGACTAGGAGGAAAGAAAATTCTAAGGCAATTAAGAATATGAAATATATTGTAAGAAAGAAAGATATGAAAACCTCGTGAATCCCACGAGTATAGTGTATTAGTGAGTAATCAAATTAAGAGAGAAAGAATAGTTAGTAAATTCGTGAATCCCACGATTATTTTATATTAATCAACCCTTGTAAAATAATCAACAACCTCTATACATCTTTCTTTCTTCCTTATATAGTGTTGGAAGAGTCTAAGTTTATCTCATGCAAGCATCATGCTTTTCCTATCTTTAGTTTTCATGCACACTATATGTGCAT
Organism: Azolla caroliniana; assembly: GCF_043228905.1. Taxonomy (NCBI): domain Eukaryota; kingdom Viridiplantae; phylum Streptophyta; class Polypodiopsida; order Salviniales; family Salviniaceae; genus Azolla; species Azolla caroliniana. The sequence goes on along the minus strand of NW_028230445.1, from coordinate 14,509,778 downwards.
GATTAGCTTTCTATCTCATCTTTTCTTTTAACTCGAGTGTCTATGCATGAATAACTTTTTGTACCATGCATGTCTAGAAATTTTACATGGGATAAAGTTTAGTATAACTTTAAAATTCATAATACGCTAGTATAATGATAAGGCTTAACATTATTAACATGGAGGTGCAAGGTTCGAATCTTGCCCTATGCATGTAATATATATATATATTTATACTTTCTTCTATTTACAAATATGTCTCTTCATCCGGTGAGAGACTCTCACCGGCCTTCTTCATCCGGCTCTTTCCGGTTCTGCTTCATCCGGTGCTTGCTAGTTTTCTTTGTCCGGTTCTTACCGGGACCTCCTTACCGATCTCTTCGTCCATTTCTCACCAACTCTCACCGGCCTTCTTCATCCGGCTCTTGCTGGGTCTCCTTACCGGTTTCTATCCTTACCGGTTCCTCCTTCCGGTTCTCACCGGGTACTCCATGCCTTATCCGGAGAGACCAAAAATGTAATTTTTCACGTAGTGTGCGAATTACACTACGACAACGTAAACATCGTCTGTATTTCCTTTGTGTACTCTCCACTTCCCATTTCTGTGTTTCATTCTCAGTGAAATGATTCAAGTCTCGGTTGTGGCCAAGCAATATTCCGCATTCTTCTCTTCACAATGGCTCTGTCGAGCATTGAGGCTGAATACCAGGGCGCTACCAATGCCACCTGTGAAGCCATCTAGCTTCGGCGACTGCTGCGAGATCTTCGGATCGAGGTCCCAACCCCGACCCTGATCCACAGTGACAACATGAGCAACATACAGCTCGCCAAGATCCCCATATTCCATGCTTGAACGAAGCACATAGAATTGCATTATCACTTCGTGTGTGAGCGGGTCCTGAGCGGTGAAGTCGAACTTCAGTATATTCAGACGGATCGGTAGGTTGCCGACATCTTCACCAAACTGCTCGGATCGGACAAGTTGCAACACTTCTTGGAGATGCTCGGCATTCAACATCTCGATATGCCACACTTGAGGGGGAGAACAGGAAAGGGATCGGATGGCACCGGACAAGGAGTCAGAGAGGAAGAAAGAACCAACAAAGGAGGAGACCAGAGGAAAAAGGGGGCCGAGTCAACGAAGGAAGTCAACACATCCGAACAAGTCGGAACGAGCGGCAGTGGCGGTAGAGTCAAGAAGGACAGAGCCAACTGGAAGGAGAAGGCCAAAACCCTAACATGGTCTGACATGGTGAAGGGCCTAAAACCGGAAGACTAGTTGGAGAACACCGACTCGGACAAGGGTGGGAACGAATCGGAGACAACCGATTCACTTCAACAGTTGGATTCGAAGGAGCCGGATCGACTAAAGGCCAAGTGGACACAGACGCAGCGGATGTTGGCCCCAACACGAAGGAACCAACGGGTCGACAAGGGCCGAAGTCGCAACAGTGAGGGAGCTAAAATGGGCATGTTGAGCAGACAAGCCGACCGAGGAGGTCGAGGTGCGTAGAACTAGAAGGGTCGCGACAAAGAGGACCGGATTGGACGAGGCGCGCGAGCAAGGTGAAGAAACGCCAGAAGGAGCCGGGTAGAAGAACCGGCTGCCACAGACACTAACACCATGATCCGACCTCAAGTTGAGCTTGAGGGGGAGTGTTGAGCGAGCAAGCTCAACCGGATCCGGATCGGTTTCCGGAAACAACAGGCCGGATTAGGGAGACGGATCAGAGAGCCGTATTCGAGCGGGAACCGGAAACCTAGTAGTAGCCTAGACTACTAGGTAATAATTGTCTTGTAGTTAGTGTCAGTCGCACATAGGAATATTGAAGTACTTGTCAGTACTTCTGTCAGTCCTTTATGGACTTGTATAAAAGTGCTCTTTGAGCACATTCTATGTACATAGTGTTTTTATTATTTTGAATCTACGTTTACGTTCTGCTCTCTCTGTCTCTCCCACGTATACTCTCTGTGTATTAAGCTTCTCCATTAAACCTTCATCTTAAGCTGAGCCGGTTCGGTCTAACGCTTCTGCACGTTAACATTCACACCTTGATTGTAGCGGACTCACTTCGGACAACAATCTCAACGGTGGCAGACGGAAAGAAGGCGTGGACCGGAGTCACACAATGGCTGATAGTTCTCGTGCCACCAACACGCACCATCAAGCCAAAGAAGAGGGCACGGGCAGAAACAATTCCACAACAACCATCAAAATGGCAACATCTACTAGCCAAGCATGCTCCCAGATGGGCGGCGAAGGCATTCCGCCAAAGCAAAACTCGTGGTGGAACAACAGAGAGAAGAACCGGTCAGGCCGGCAAAACCCATTCAGATCAAGCTGCGGAGGCGGGATAGAGAACAGGAACAGGTGGAACGAGCGGAGACGGCACACCAGGAAACCGAAGAAGCAGAAACAACGCCGAAGTTGTTGGAGGAAGCGGTGAAAGAAAGGAGGGAGCTATTGTTGGAGCATAATCAGGTGGTCGAACGGTCAAAGGTGGTGTTGGATAAAGTACAGACAACCTACCAAACCCGGATCATGGATTATGAAGTGCAAGCAACAGCAACGATAACCCTAATAAAGCAGCTAAAGAAGGAAAAAGAGGCCACAGAGGACAAGGTCAAAATGGGCATCAAGCACATCTGGATAATCGGCGATGCTTGGAAGGATCCTTCGGGTGATCATCAATGAAAATAAAAATAGACGATTGTTTTGCGGTGGTGTGGAATCAGTGGTCGAAACAGTTGGCTAAACTCCAGATCCTCCAGGTTGATGCTAAAAACCAGAAGAAAGCCGACGACAACTTCTACAAGATGGACGAGGAAAGTATAGACACCATCCGAGAAGAGTTTTCAGATGATTTGTATGCCCTGACCGAAACGCAATTGGAGGTTGTCCGGAAGCTCCTCAACGGATTTGAAGATGACCAATGACAAGTGCAACTGCAGTTGGAAGGGTGTCAAGGATAGTACTAGAGGCAAGGAGAATTAGTACTAAAGGTAGAGGAGAAGAATGAGGATTAGTACTAAGAAGGGAAAGAGTGTGTGAGAACCACGTGAGAGGAGAGAGAGAGAGAGAAAGAGAGAGAGAGAGATAATGATGACAACAAGAAGTATATTATCTTATAAAAAGAAAGATACAAGAACAACTAGGAGGCTTAAGACGGACGTTGAATCAATTTGGTTCTTGATAATGCCATGTGCCTCTTTTTATAGTGGCTTTAGGAATACTCTTGATATTTCTAGAATGTTCCAAAGAAATCTAGAATATACATGGATTTCCTAAGTGAAATAATAAATGGAAATAATATATTCTGTATTACAACTTATAGCTTAATGGTAAGGCTTTCGCCTTGGGTTCAAATCCTTTTGAAGCCATATCATGCTATATCATGACACTACCTCCCCCTTAAGATGACGAGTGCTACGAGTCGTCTTAGATGGAGGACTTGGCTTGTCAGGATATCGTCGATGAAAGTCCTCAACAAGAGCTTGAGCATTTACCACATTCTTGACTAGTTCCCAAGTACGCTCACTTGGACTATAGCCTAGCCAATTGACCAAATATTAGAACTTGTTGTGAAAAATCTTGGAATCAAGGATGGTAGCTACTTCATACTCCGGTCCTACTTCAAGCTCGATCGAGGGTGGAGGTGGTATAATACGATTCGGAATAGTGTTGTCATGATACGGTTCGAAAAGAGAACTATAAAAAACCGGATGTATCCGTAGTTGCGAAGGTAGATCGAGACGAAAAACGACATCATTAATTTTTCCGATAATACGAAAGACCTAATCGCCGATAATCCAATTTATCGCATGGTCGAGTTGTCTTGATGTGTAATTCTAATAGTCATACCCGATCTCCAACGTTAAAACTAGATGGAAGCAGATGATGATCCGCACAATCCTTCTATGTTTGTTGAGCTTGTTGTAAATGAGTAGATAAGTCTGCTTGTATCTTGCGTAGCTGCTCCAAACGATCCTCTACAGAAGGATTTATGGGTAACTCCGGAGTTTCAAATACACACCACCGGGGATAATAGCTCGAATAAGCATAAAATGGTGTAACCCTAGTTGGTGAGTGGACAGACTTATTATACGCAAATTTTGCAAAGTGGAGAATATTCGCCCAGTCATCTTGTTGATAGCTTAGAAAACACAGAAGATATTGTTCCAGCATTTGATTCGTTCGTTTTGCTTGTCCGTTTGTTTGCGGGTGACAGCCGGAGGAGAGAGTACAAGTGACCTTGAGCATTTTGAAGAGATGCTTCCAGAATTTCGAGACGAATTGGGGTCCACTATTCCTGATGATGCTATTGGGGAGGCCATGATGCCGACATACCTCTCGCATGACCGTTTCGGCAGTTTCTTCACTAGTGATTTCCTTAGTACAAGGTAGAAAATATGCCATCTTTGTATATCGATCTACTATTGTTAAGATCGCGTCGAATCCCTTTGAAACTGGAAGATCTGTGATGAAATCTAGAGAAATGGATTGCCATGGCTTACTTGGAATTGGCAATGGTTCCAATAAACCATATGGATGATGTCTTGGCATCTTTGCCCTACAATATGTATGACATGTCCGAACATAGTTGTTACGGGCATGACCATTTAATATCCCATGGTGAGAATTTACCGTAGTATTCTATACATGTGGATAAGTGTGAGGGTTAAACGAGAGTGTAAAGAAGGGGAGGATTACTTTTAATCCTCGGGATTGAGACAACCCATTAGGTCAAGTGTGAACTTGCCTGGGGGCCTTGGGTATCGCTATAAATAAGAGGCCTAGCTACCCTCATTTGATCATCTTTTGACTACATCGAGACTCTGCTCTTGTGGTGGGTCAACTCTTGTAGCGAGCGCGCCAGCACCAGGTACGACTCGACGCCACGGCGGTGGTATGGGACGCCGATCGAGGCTCGAGTCCGTCTCGATCCCTTCGCTCAGGGGTGGTCGGGTGGATCGGCACCCTTCTTTCTCTTTCTCCTTTCTATCTATCATTACTTTATCCTTATCTTAAGCTTACTTTAGTACCTAGATCTTTAATATTTGGTATTAGATTTATGTACTAATGTTTCTTTGTTTTTCATTTGTCTTTTGATTGATGCTAATCGATCGATGTGCGGTCGGCCTTGATCCAGACAACGATCAACAAAGAACTTCGGTAACTCTTTCCATAATTTTTCTTTCTATTCTCTCTTCTCCCATCTAATCATGTGTTTAGTTTATATGTCAATTTTTTTCATTAAGTCAATGATGTTGTAGTGGTCTTTAATTGATTATCTAAAACATTTACATATGTGCACGAGGTCAATACCTTGTTTGACATATAAATAATATGTGATGAGTGTCGTATGCGTACGAGGTTAATACCTCAATTACGTATTACGTTCACGAACATATGTTACGTTTGCGTATGAGTTTAATACCTTGATTTGTTGTAAAGGATATGCGTTTGGTCTCGTATGCGTAAGAGGTCAATACCTCAATTGCGTATTACGATGATCTCTTATTTGTGGATGTTTCGTGTGCGTAGAGCTATATACCTCAATTACGTATCTCGATCACATCATTTGTGGCTATTTAATATAACGATATGTTAATATAGGCATATGTGGTCACGTATATACGTTTTTGATCGTATATATGTGATAAGTAAACATATGTGTATATTCATTATTACGTGATTATTTCGAAAGTTGTCCTTGTCGGGAAAAGGATGTCCAATTTTTTATTGTTGACAACCCCGTTGATGACCTCGATTTCGTTACGTAAAGAAACGCCTATAGCCATAATGATGTTGAGTACGTAGGGCTTGACACATGTCAAGTGAGGTCGCTCCAATGACACACGTATCCAACATCCCTCCCTCATTACATGGATACGATGCCACCATGAGCTCGTTCTTACGAGAGGCATTCGTAATGACGTGACCATGTGATGGGCCACGTGAGCCTACTACGAAACGAGGGCTCATTTGGCTTGACCATTAGGTTGCACTTTGGCGTATGCCATCGTAATTACGAGACTTGAGGTTAGGTAACGTACCAACATAGTTTTGGTAAATGAGGGCGAAATAAGGACCCTTGACATATATGTTCTTTTAGAAAAAACATATATGATCTCGCATATCTCTTATACGCATCAAACATTAAGCATTCAAGAAGAGCAACTTGGTTGGCTCAAGTGTTTAATGTATTTGTTCTCGAGGTCTCGAGTTCAAATATGACCAAGACCATACAACATCCTTGATACATATGACTATAACACATGTTTAGACTTAAGTTCTAAGTGCACCTCGGGGTCCTCGTAATAGGACTTAAAGAGCCGAAACCACATATGTGGGCACCGAAACATAGTTTATTGTTAACATTTTTTTCGTGTATAAACTATTCATGACGCGAACATACATGGTTGAGCCTCGGGGAGCCACCATGAAAAAATCGATATAGAGATCAGGGAAAGACATTTATTTGTCGCCCCCATGGTTTTTAAAACACCTTTGTGTTACCATAGTAACTTGATCTTGAACCTCATCTCATACGTCTAGAGGGGTATTGACGTGAGATCATGATATTGATTAATGTTTGCCCATGATATGTTTACATCACGACATGATGTTATGACTATCTCTCTGACCTTATCCTATTTCTTTTCCAGAAATAATCTTTAATGGCTCAAATTAACGACCCGATGTCATCCGCTCAAGCGGAAGGAACTCAAGGGAATCCTCTTGGACAAATGTCCACTGAGATGTATTTGGCACAAATAACCCAATACCTTAGTTTCACTGCTCAACAGATGACCGAACTTCGGCAATCTTAGAGTGCTCTTGAGGCACGTGTCATTAGTCTACAACGTGAGACTAATAGACCTGATGAGCGACAAGGTGAACCATCATTTGTCGTTAAGCCATTTACGGGAGACAAAAAGGAAAGAACCGAAGAAGCAATCTGCACATGGCTGGGACGATGGGAGTCTCATTTTGAGCTCTATCCCACGCCAGATAGTACGAAGATTGCATATGTCGACCGAGAACTCGGGGGTAAGGCCGCCGCCTGGTGGCGTGGGCTCCGTACTATGGGGAAATTGCCCGATACCTGGACAGATTTTGTCATGGTTTTTAAGGGCCAATTTCTGCAACCTCCCTCTCGAACCAAGGCAGCACAAGCTTTAATGAACCTCTCTAGCAGGAAATTTTCCTCTCTAGAAGACTATGTTCACCATGCTAGAACCCAAATCCAAAAATCGGGTCTAGAAGGGGACAATTGGTTGATAGCTTGTTTTGTCAATGGCATCCCCAATTCGGACTATCACTGGATAGTGCACGATAAGGATCCAAAATCCTTCGAAGAGGCCGTTGAAATAGTTCTTCGCTATCAACGCACTTCGAAGAAGGACCACAACAAACCCAACGAAGCGCCCGGGACTAAGCAGTCGCAATTTGTTGGGAAACGCAAGACACCCAACGAATTCCTGGATCGCGATTGTAAGCGACAACATCCTTTTTGCGTATTCTGCAAAAAGAAGGGTCATACAAAAAATCAATGTTGAAAGCTCCAACGGAAAGAGCACGACAACAAAGCTAAAGTTGCAGACCATAAAGGTCAGATTCCTAATGTCCTTCAGGTCTATACACATCATTTAAGTAATTGCCAATGTTCTTTCCCTCACTATGTATTGGGTCCCAATGATTTACTACGTGCAAACGGGTATATCAATGGATCTCCCGTACAATTTTTATTTGATTCGAGAAGCTCACACAATTTTATGAATGGTCGTCTGGTTCAGATATGGGGAATCCAACCCACCGTAAGTGATCACACCTACACGGTGCACTTGGCTGATGGAAGAGTACAATACATCAACGGGGCGATTCATTCATTAGGAATTTCTATTGATACTTATATAGAGGAAGTAGACTTCCATGTAATGAATCTTTGTACCACCGATGTAATACTAGGTTATCCCTGGTTTTATAATAAAAACTCTTCTTTATTCATTGATTGGGTTCGCCATTCCATTTCTTTTGTACTGAACGATTGTACGCAATTTATTCAATGTGTAAAAAAACAATCCCTCTCGATTGTTTCCTCGTGTCCATCAATATCCGAGTTGTCTTGTTCTACGTTATTTTATTGTGTACTTGATCCGGACATTCACGTTTACAATATCGATAATGTCCCGGTTCAATTAACATATTTTGAACAACAACAACTTGATGAAATCTTAAATGATTTTCATGATGTTTTTCCAAATGAACTACCTGATGGGTTACCTCTTAAACGTAATATAGACCATCGTATAGATATTGTACCTGGTGTTGCACCAATAAGTATACCTCTATATCGCTTAAGTCGATCCGAAGAAGATGAGGTATTTAAGCAACTCAAGGACTATTTACGAATGGGTTATATACGTTATAGTAAATCTCCATGGGGTGCACCAGTTCTCTTGGTTAAAAAGAAAGAGGGCACATGGCGTATGTGTATTAATTACCGACGCTTGAATAAAGTGACGATCAAGAATTCGTACCCATTGCCCCGGGCTTACGATCTAATTGACCATCTCCAAGGAGCTCGGTATTTTACGAAACTTGATCTCCGTACTGGCTACCATCAAATACGAATAAGTGAGGACGATGTTCCTAAAACGGCATTTCGTACATGCTATGGCCATTATGAGTTTTTGGTTATGCCTTTTGGTTTGACCAATGCTCCGGCTACATTTCAACAAGAAATGAATGACATTTTCCGAGAACAACTTGGAAAATTTGTCGTTATTTTCTTGGATGATATTTTAGTTTATAGCCGTACATTACAAGAACATGCTAGACATGTCCGCGTTGTTTTACAAACATTGCGTGACAAACAGTTTTATGCAAAGATCTCAAAATGTGAGTTCTTCAAGAAATCAATTACTTATCTTGGACATCTCATAACCGAACGAGGAGTTGAAATTGATCCTTCTCGCATTGAGAAAATTAAGCTTTGGCCCACTCTTCGGAATATTCGAGAAGTTCGATCATTCCTTGGTTTTGTCGGGTTTTTGCAAAAGTCTCTTCGTAATTACTCCCAATTGACGACGCCGTTTATTGATCTTTTAAAAGGTCAAACACGTAAGTCTACAAAACCTATTGTGTGGAATGCTACACTAGACCTCGCCTTTAAGGAACTCAAGGACCTGGTTTGCAAGGCTCCTTCACTTCTTTTACCTGATCCTTCAAAACCTTTTGAGGTTGAAACTGATGCAAGCGATTATGCTATAGGTGTTGTCTTGTATCAAGATGGTAAACCAATAGCATTCGAGAGTAAGAAACTTGATTCTGCTCAATGTCGGTATACCGTTCAAGAAAAGGAATTATTTGTAGTTATACAGGCGCTCAAAACATGGCGCCATTATCTTTATGGAAATCGCTTTGTGGTAACTACGGACCACGAGTCCTTGAAATATTTTTGTGACCAACAAGACCTGAAAGGTCGTAAGGCACGATGGGCTGATCTCATCCAGGACTTTGATTTTTCCATACGATATCGTAAAGGTTCCATGAACACTGTCGTTGATGCACTAAGTCGCATCCATGAAGTTAACATGCTTAGCTTCACTAAAATAACATCATATCTTTATGATCACCTTCGAGGAAAGTATCCTGATGACAGTTATTTTGCAAAATACTGGGCAAGAGTTGAGTCTGGAACAGACACCACCACATCCTCGAAGGAATACTTCCACATTGCTAACGGTTTGCTCTACCGTAATGGGAAGGTTTGTGTTCCAGATTTACCCGAGGTCAAAAAGAGGATTCTTTTTGAATGCCATGATGCAACCTCAGCAGGGCACCTTGGAATACATCGTACACTCGTTCTCATCTCCACGCAAATTTATTGGCCTAAGATACGTCCTGACATACATAGCTATGTGACTAAATGTCACCAGTGTCAGGTTAACAAAGTCGAGCGACTTAAAGTCGCAGGACTTTTACATCCCTTGGACATTCCCAATAATAAGTGGGAAAGTATATCCATGGATTTTATTGTTAGCCTTCCTCGCACCTAAAAAGGTCATGATGCCATCTGAGTATGTGTTCTAGATAAAGACACATACTACACCAAAGCCATAGAACACCTCTCGAATTCTACCACCTATAAGAGAGTCAGCCACTTCCCCTTGGAAGAGTTACTATACCGCCTTAATAACATAATAACAAACCACTTAGGTACACTTTCCCCAATTGAAGCTAATTTCATCCTCCACAAACCCAAAAAAGGATATCAAGTATCCAACCTCTATTTCCTCCCTAAATTACACAAAACACCTATAGGTTTCCGGCCCATTTGTTCATATAATAACTCCTTATTTGAACAAACATCGAAGTGGTTACACCACCAACTTTTACCAATCCTCCTTCTCCAACCACAATATCTAAAAGACTCTCACACACTAATCCAATCACTAGAAAACCTACACCCACCATCTAATAGTTTCTTATTCACGTTTGACGTTGAATCTCTCTATCCTAGTATCCCCCCTAAGTTAGGACTCCAAGCCCTACGTAGTCTAATCACCCCCCACTTTTCCCCTTCGAAAACAAATCTCATCTATACCCTTAGTGCCCTTATTTTAGAATATCACTATCTCACTTTCGATGACGTAGTTTACCAACAAATAAAAGGTACGGCCATGGGTAGCAACTTTTCAGTCGTATATGCATGCCTCTTTTTAGTATATCTCGAAAACTTACAACCATCGCCCCCCCATCTCTTCTACTTCACCCGCTATATTGATGATGCATTTGGGGTCTGGACAGGCACCAAATCTCAACTTTTAGAATATCTCGACTTTTACCCTTCACACACAAATAACTCCATCAAGCTTACCATTCAAACTTCCCCCTTTCGGCTACCTTTTTTAGACATATGGATCAACCTCGAAAATTCATCTTTCTTATTCAATTGTTTTCAAAAACCTCTCAATTCATACCAATACTTGCCTTTTTCATCGGATCATCCTTCCCATACGAAACAACACTTTATCACTAATGAAGTGAAGAGATATCTTATTAGAGAAAGCACCCCATTAGGTTTCTACCAAATGAAAAAACTCTTTTTCAATAGACTAGTTAACCGTGGTTACCCTCCATCCTTTATACTAAAAAGCTATAAGAAAATACCTTTTAGTCTTAGAAAAACACTCCTATATCAACCCAAAACTATTACTTCCCTTAACCCCACAATCTTTAAACTTAGATACACCAAACATACCCCAAAACTAGGCATTCATAGTTTTCTAAAAAATCTCTATAATGACTTAATGTTAGATCCCGAGCTTACAAGCATCTCACGCCCTTTCGTATGTTGGACAAAATCTAAGTCCTTACATGCCCTCCTAGTTAAGACCAAGTTTTCAAAAAATCCACCAAAATCCCCCACTTAAAACTAAGTTTTCAAACAATCCACCAAAATCCCCCACTTAAGACTAAATTTTCAAACAATCCACCCAAATCCCCCACTTAAGACTAAAGTTTCAAACAATCCAACCAAATCCCCCACTTAACACTAAGTTTTCAAATAATTCACCCAAATCCCCCTTTTTCATCACATTAAAAACTCCCCCCTCACCATCATCATTATACTAATTTCCCTTCTCTCATTCCCTATCACTTTCCTACACACATTTCTCTCTCTCTCTCTCTCTCTCTCTCTCTCTCATCACCACATTCTATTCTCTCTCATCTACTACACAAATCAAATCCTCCCCACTCCTTTTTCTCTCACTCCCTCTTCCTTCCCACCCCTTTATAAATCACATTCTCTTGTTGTAATGGTCTTTGCACTGAAGAGCTCCACTATTGAGCGAAACTAGTTTGCCTAAGACCACCACCCTCTTTGAATTAAAAATATCTCTCCCTCTTTGAATTAAAAACATCTCTCTCTCTCTCTCTCTCTCTCTCTCTCTCTCTCTCTCTCTCTCTCTCTCTCTCTCTCTCTCTCTCTCATTAGTGTATGTTGCCTACTTTCTCGTGTTTAGCTTAAGCACCCTCTAATCGTCTTGTGCCTATCTCTACGCACTCCTTGTTTCGACCATTTGGTCCTAGTAAAATGGCCAGATTTATTGCTACTAAAACCACGGTAACAGCTCCTAAATTGGCTTACCAATTCGTTGACGAATTGTTTCGTTTTTATGGGTTACCGATGGATATCGTGAGTGATCGAGATCCAAAGTTTACTAGTGACTTCTGGACGCAAGTCTTTAAGAAGCTAGAAACTACGTTGAGCATGAGCTCCACGGATCATCCTCAATCCGATGGACAGACAGAACAAGTAAATCAAATTATTGAGGACATGCTTCGAGCATACGTTGGTGCAAAACCAACAAAATGGGAACGTTATCTCCCAATTTTGGAGTTTGCTTCTAACAGCTCCAAGCATACGTCGACGGGATATAGTCCTTTTATGTTGATGTATGGTTTTCAGCCACGAGCCTCGATTGATGTTAATATACATCATGATGAGTTGCGAAGTACGCAAAATTTTCTTCGGGATATGCAAGATATGTTGCATATTGCACGAGATAATATAAAAACAGCTCAACATAGAGCGCGTTTTTATGCCGATCATCATAGGCAACCTCGTGTATTCAACCCTGGACAGAAGGTATTTTTACGTGTACCTCACAATTCTAAGACATTGTCTACGGGTAAGTGCGCTATGTTAGCCCCACGGTTTTGTGGACCTTTTACAGTCCTGAAACGCATTGGGTCATCAGCCTATCGTCTTGCCCTTCCCGATGGTGTTGGAATTCATCCAGTCTTCCATGTGAGTCGTCTAAAAGAACTTCTAGGTTTTGGCGACAATACAGTTACAACTAAAACTCTGGTTACTTCTGAAGAATTATCTTCTAAACCACATGTACCAGAAAGAATTATTGATGTTAAAACAAAAAAATTACGTACTAAAGAAATCCGAGAATTTAAAATAAAATGGATGGATAAATCAATAAAAGATGCCACATGGGAACGCGAAAATACTATCAGAACTAATTTCCCTAACTTTCCATTGCAAGAGTGCAATGTTTTAAAGAGGGGGAGTATGTTACGGGCATGACCATTTAATATCCCGTGGTGAGAATTTACCGTAGTATTCTATACATGTGGATAAGTGTGAGGGTTAAACGAGAGTGTAAAGAAGGGGAGGATTACTTTTAATCCTCGGGATTGAGACAACCCATTAGGTCAAGTGTGAACTTGCCTGGGGGCCTTGGGTATCGCTATAAATAAGAGGCCTAGCTACCCTCATTTGATCATCTTTTGACTACATCGAGACTCTGCTCTTGTGGTGGGTCAACTCTTGTAGCGAGCGCGCCAGCACCAGGTACGACTCGACGCCACGGCGGTGGTATGGGACGTCGATCGAGGCTCGAGTCCGTCTCGATCCCTTCGCTCGGGGGTGGTCGGGTGGATCGGCACCCTTCTTTCTCTTTCTCCTTTCTATCTATCATTACTTTATCCTTATCTTAAGCTTACTTTAGTACCTAGATCTTTAATAATAGTCTTCGAAAAATCATCGCATATGAGGCCACCAGAATGATCGTTGTACTAAATCCAACATTTTAGACTACCGAAATGCCCAACTGTATATGTGTCATGGCAGTTTTGGACTATTCAAAGGCGACCAGAACCATTAGGAACATACAAGAGTTTCTTAAAGAATAGTAATCCATCATGACATTTGAATTGTCGATAGTCCGTACCTGGTTGTTGTGACTGCGAACAAGATGCCCAAGAGGGATCAATTTGTGCTAGAATGGCTTGAGCGAAAGCCTTTGTCTTCAAGTCCTCACGTACGGTATCGATAATGTGGGAATCCAATGGCATATCGAAAACCTGTGTTGCTTGTAATCGTGGTGGACCCAGGATTTCTTGCTTTTGGTTATCGAATGTTGGCTCACCGGAACGCGGTGCTAGATACAAGCATCACGATAACGCACCTGCCTTCCCTTTCTGTTTCCCAGGACGATATGTAATTTTGAAGTCAAAACGAGTGAGGAATTGAACCCACCGAGCTTGACGTTGCTTTAATACATGAGCATTCTGGAAGTAGGCAAGATTTTTGTGATCATTGAATACGGTGACTTGATGCGAAGATCCCTCTAGAAAATGCCTCCATTGCGTAAAAGAGTCGATCTTTGTGAAGAACCTTGCACCATTGATCCGTTCTAAAAGACTTGAGATAAGGGGGAGTGCATACCTTTTCCTGATGGTGACCTTATTCAAGCCACGGTAATCCACGACGAGACAAAGTGATCCATCCTTTTTCTTGACAAAGAAAATGGGAATGAAACCATTTGCTAGATTCTCCTCTATATAGGCTCGAAGGACTTCTAGCTCGGTTGGTGATAAGTTGTAGATCAGTCCCCATGGTGGCTCTTTTCCTAGTTGTAAATCAATGGGGGCAATCATACGGTCGGTGGTGAGGAAGTGTATTGGCTTGTACCTTATCAAATACATCGGCATAATGATGATACTTCTCTAGAAGTTGAACTGTGGATTCCTCTTTAGTGGTGTTTGAAGGTTTTATTGATACCGCAAAGACGAACATTTCTTCCTTGTGTCCTTCCTCACGCAATTGATGTAACGAAATGGTTGCAATCCTATGAGTAGATCCTCGGGCTTGTCGATACCAGATTTCTCTTGTTCTCCAATCTATGTTTGGGTTATGTATGTCACAGATGAACAATTAGAAGATAAAGAGATGGATAAGTTGATGAGATAGAGAGATGGAGAATTTGATGACAATGAGTAAGAATATCTATTCCATGGCCGGTGTTGATCTCCTTGATGTTAACAAGGGAGATCAACCCTTTTTATACATGTTACATTGTAGTGATGCATGATAAGCATGGTCATGCCAAGTCTTACATACTATAATATCAAGCATACTAATTCTTGCATGCCAAGTCTTAAATACTTGGTCTTACATACCACTCTTTATACAAAGGTTTAACGTCTAAAGTTTGTCTAGGAGAAACATATATATATACAATGAACTAAGGTTTAAATATGAGTCGATGTTCATGACATTAGCCTCCCCTTAAGCGCCGACTTCAAGAAGGTGCAAGTTTGTGAGGATATCGGAGATGAAAATCATGAACCACTTCTGGAGCATTTCGTAAATTTCTAGCGGGCTCCCATGAGGCCTCAGAGATGGGATATCCTTTCCATAAGACCAGATACTGGAGCTTCCGTCGGCACTTGCACGAGTCTAGAATTGTCTCGACTTCATACTCATCCCTGGTCACCAAAGCCACAGGAGGGGGTGGCTCAATGCTTCTTCTTGGAATTGAGGATGGATGATAGAGTGCAAGAAGTGATGCATGGAAGACATTGTGAATTCGGTAGTGTGATGGAAGAGCAAAACAAAAAGCCACAGGGTTGACTTTGTCAATGATGCGGAATGGACCCAACTTTTTGTAATCAAGTTTGTTGCATGGGTGAGTTGTCGGAATATGCCGACATAATAGCCAGATCATGTCACTGAGTTTGAAACCAGGCGCAACCCGCTAATGTCGATCAGCTTTCTCTTTGTGTCGTTCCTGAGCAATGGAGAGTTCTCGGGATAGGTCATGATGCACTTCTTTCATCAGATGAGCTCGTTCTTTAGTAGATGGATTCACAAAACCAACAAGGATAGCTATGCTAAAGCGTGGGTGGAACCCGTAATTTGCGAAAAAGGGTGTTACACTAGTTGATGTATGAAGAATATTGTTGTAGGCGAACTCAACTATTGGAAGAAATTTGATCCAATCATCTTGTTGATAACTCATCATACATCGGAGATATTGCTCTAGGATCTGATTTACTCGTTCCGTTTGGTCGTCTATCTCAAGATGGAAAACTGTTGAAAATTTTGTGGAAGTTCCAAGAGTCTGGGAGAGGCGCTTCCAGAAATGAGACATAAATTGGGGACCGCGATCAGAGATAATGTCATCCGGTAAACCGTGAAGGTGCACAATATTTGGTAACAATAGATCTGTTGTTTCCATCCTTGAAATTGCTTTAGAACATGGAATAAAATGTGCCATCTTTGTGAATCTGTCAACCACCAGCAATACTGAATTGAATCCCTCAATGTCGGGAAGGTCGGTGATAAAATCTATCGAGATGGAGGCCCATGGCCTACTTGGAATTGGCAGAGGTTGAAGTAGATCGTAGGGACGATGATGTACTGCTTTGGCGCGAGCACATGTATCACATGTTTTCACAAAATTTTTAACAAGTTTCCAAGGTTGTGGCCACCAATAACTTCTAGAGGTTAATTCCAAAGTTTTTGCAATGCCAAAATGTCCAGTTAGGACATCATCATGGCATTCCTTCAGGATATGCATACGACAAGGACCATTTGGGACATACATTAAGTTGTTCCGGAAAAGAAAACCATCCCGAAACATAAATTGGTCATGAATATTCCATACCTCCTTTATGGTTGAGTTGTTGACTTGATTCTCCTTAATTTCTTTTGCAAACTTGTCAGTGGCAGTATCTGTGTCTATTGCATTGAGTAATGATTTATACGCACCCATATAAGCTGCAAAGAGTTGAATTTGATGTGGTTGTAGGAGACAACGTGATTGTTGATTGTAGGTCACATCTCCTAGTTGGATTTCGAATTCCGAACGCCGAGATAGGGCATCGGCTCTACCATGTTGGGCACTAGGACGAAAAACAATTACAAAGTCATAATCAGCTAGGAAGGTCGACCAATGCGCTTGCCTCCGGTTCAAAATGCGAGTAGTGGTGAAGTAGACGAGGTTCTTGTGATCGGTCACCACCTAGACACAGTGTTGGGTGCTCGCCAAGTAAGGAAGCCATTCTTCAAAGGCGGCAATAATGGCAGAGAGTTCTTTGTCGTAAACTGGGTAGTTGATCTTGGGGGGTATGAACTTCCAAGAATAAAAGGCAACAGGATAAAGAATCCCATTATTATCTGGTTGAGAGAGAATGCGATGGCGAAGTTAGAGGCATCCGTTTCGATCATAAATGGTTTGGTCAGATCTAGGTGTAGAAGTATGGGAGCCGAGGTAAAAGCTTTCTTTAGTGTCTCGAATGCTAGTTGGGTTGTAGGAGTCCAGCAAAAAGGGGAATCCTTCCGAGTGAGTGCTATAAGTGGTTGTGCCAATGTAGAGAATCCTTGAATGAATCGACGATAGAAGTTGGCAAAACCCAAAAATGATTGCACATCCTTGACCCTGGTGGGGACTTGCCACTCTTGAACCGTTGTGACTTTCTTCTTGTCCATAGTGAGACCATCAAATAAAATGACATACCCGAGGAATTCAACTGAGGTTCGATCAAACTCACACTTCTTGGGTTTCGCATAAAGTCCATGTTCCCAAAGTTTAGACAGGATAAGTCGAACATGCTTAGTGTGCTCTATGTAGTCCTGTGAGAAGATAAGTATGTCTTCAAGATAGATGACCACAAATCGGTCCAAATATTCTTGGAAGATGTCATTCATCATATGTTGGAAAACGGTAGGAGCGTTTGTGAGACCAAATGGCATTTCCACGTATTCAAAATACACGTACCTAGTTTGAAATGTCGTTTTCCACTCATCTCCGGTCTTGATACGCACCAAGTTGTAGGTGCCTCTAAGATCGATTTTGGAGAATATACGCCTAGCCCGAAGTCGGTCGAGGATCTCGGGGATTAGTGGTAGTGGATAGCGGTTTTGAACAGTTTCTTGATTGAGCTCGCGATGGTCGGTACCTAAGTGTAATGTTCCATCTTTCTTTTTGACAAATAAAATAGGAGAGCCAGCTGGAGATTTTAAGTGGTGAATGAATCCCTTTGCGAGATTCTCTTCAATGTATATTTTGAGGGCCTTGAGTTCAGGTTCAGATAACCCATAGATAGGGCCAAATGGAGGACAAGCACCATCTTTCAAGTCAATTGGACAATCGTATGGGCGATGTTCAGGCAAGCAATTAGGATTTTTTTTCTCAAATACATCAAACAAATCATTGTATTTTGATGGAAAAGGGCTAGTACATAAGGTATTTTTTGGAGTGGACATGACCACCATGTCTTTAAAATTAGAAATGGATGCAATCAACACGGTATCGCTTACCTGAGCAAGCGTGGAACTGTTTCCGAGGTCAACGTGGGAGTAACTATCGATGTTGTTTCTATTGGAGCAACCGTTGACATGGTCGTCTCTGAAGAGGAAATGGGAGCGACCGCTAACGTGGTGACCCTCACCGGAGCAGAAATGGGAGTTGCCCCCGGAACAAGAGTGGGAGCAATCGTTGACACGGTCCTCACCGAAGCAGAGACTGGAATCGGAGCAACCATTGATGTGGTCCTCACTGGAGCAGAAACGGGAGTTGTTCCCGAAACATGAGTGGGAGCCACTGCTGGCACAGTCCTCACCGGAGTAGGCGGCTAAACAAATGGAGGAACATTGGTTGGAAGAAGAGTGGAAGTAATCTCTTGTGGGCGAGAATTCGAGGTGAAGTTGTGGAGCGAGATTGCCAATCCACGATTGGATTGTGAGTCTCGATCCATGATAACCCCAAGATGATAAGACTTCGAGGTGATCTAATGAGGTTTAAAATGATTTCTTCCTGGTGGGCTCCTATGTGGAGACTCAAGGGAATTGTTGTATTTGTGATTGCACCAGAAGAGAGCGTTCGACCGTCGATCACTTCAATTGGAATCGGGACTGTTATTTTGTTGCTTGGAATGTTGTATGTCCATGCAAACATGATGTCAATAAAGCACGACGTAGCCCCAAAATCCAACAAAGCTTTTGTCTTTACAGTGGTATAGCCAAACTGAAGAGTGACCGGAAGCATGAAGCTTCCTGCCGAGGAAGTCAGTTGATTGGGCCCTTGACACAATTATCGACCCTTGTGGTCCAGATGCACAGCCCCTACTGCAACTCGACATTGGAGTTGGTAGAAAATGTCAACCCCATCCACACGATGTGGTGTTTGACGGGGTCCCTTTTTTGGGCAAGAGCGGATATGGTTGGGGCCGCCACAATAGAGACATAAATTGTTGGCCTGTCGATGTTGTCGTTGTGTGTTAGTCAATGGTCGGTAGTGAATTCGATCAATCTCCACTGGGGAACTAGTATCTATGGTGGGAGTTGAAGATGAAGATGAAGCGGTTGGCCAAGGTAGATGGATCTGGTGAGGACATTCCTCTTGCCGGAACTCAAAAAGACAGTTATCACAGCGCACAGCTTGGGAAATAGCCTCATTCAAAGATGTGGGCTCAGGAAAGTTAAGCAAAAGATTTTTTATCTCACATTGTAATCCTTGACGGAATTGATAGAGGAGGGCGTGTCCATTGCATTCCACATCGCACGCAAGCTGAAGAAATTCAGATGCATAGCTTGATGCCGCACATCTTCCTTGTTGTAAGGTATATAGTTTGTTGAGTGCTGCTTGTCATTTGTCGGTCTCCCCGAAAGTTGCCTCAAATTCGGTAAGAAATGCTTGGATTTCATTCAAAAGAGGCGACGAGGTCTCCACCAAAGGGGCAAACCAGGCTTGCACTTATCCTATTAGCAACGTGCCGACGAGCCCAACTTGTCGAAAGTCATCAGAATATCGTCCAGACTAAAGACGAATAATAAGGCGGATTTGGTTGATGAAGCCTCTTAATCGTGACCTTGTTCCATCAAATATTTTGGGCAAGCTAACATTGGGTTCTACAATAGAAGGGTCAATAATCGGGTGAGGTATAACCGTCGTCGATGCCTAAAGTTCTTGAATAGAGTTTCATAAGTTCGCATTCTCATGTGGGAGTTGTTGCAGCACCACCAGAATTTGCTCAAGGTTACTAGATGATTCTGACATGATAGTAAGTTCGACTCCTTCATGACCGACCAAGGGTACCACAAGACATTGGCCGATCACTGGGTGTTTGTGAAGAAATTTGACGGAGGAGATTCCCTGATACTTCTCCTATACATGGATGATATGTTGATCGTCGGATGAGACCAAGGCAAGATTCGGATGCTGAAGAAGGCTTTGAACCAGACCTTCTCAATGAAAGACTTGGGTCCGACAAGATAGATATTGGGAATGCACATCATCTGGGACCGGTCGAAGAAGCTGTTGTGGTTGTCACAAGAGAAGTATGTGACAAAGGTGCTTCAACAGTTCAACATGTCGAAGGCGAAATCGGTCGATTGACACTTCCAGCAAACTGCAAGCTATCTGGAAAACAAAGCCCGTGGACAAAGGCGGAGAAGACAGATATGATGAAGATTCCATATGCCTCTGCCGTCGGAAGCTTGATGTACGCGATGGTATGTACCCGGCCAAATATTGGATATGTAGTCGGAGTGGTGAGCCAGTTCATGATCAATCCTAGAAGAGAGTGCACTGGAACGCGGTCAAGTGGATACTCCAATATCTGAAAGGCACCTCGAGTATGTGTCTCTGGTTCGGCTCCGGTAATCCCCAACATGACGGATTCACCGATTCCGATATGTTGGCTGATGCGGATACCAGCCGGTCGACATCCGGATATGTCATGACTTATTCAGGGGAAGCTGTTTCGTGGCAGTCGAGGCTGCAGAAGACGGTTGCGTTGTCAACCACGGAGGCGGAGTACATGGTAGTTGTAGAAGCTGGCAAGGAGATAATCTGGATGAAGAACTTCATCGGAGAGCTAGGGATCCAACAAAAGGAATATCGGCTCTACTTCGACAGTCAAAGTGCCATCCACCTTGCGAAGAATGCGGCCTACCGTTCCCGAACGAAACATATCCAACGGAGGTACCACTGGATCTGGGAGAGAGTAGAAGATCAAGAGTTTTTGTTGACGAAGATCCACGTGGAGGAGAATGGGTCAGATATGTTGACCAAGGTGTTGACAACCGACAAGTTGGATGCGTGTCGAAAGCAGATCGGGTTGGCGAGACATGCCATGCCGGAGTGAAGGGGGAGATTGTTAGGAAATCGGTCCCTTCGGATGGAATTCGGTTATGAATGGAGAGGACCTAATGAGAACCAGAAGAGATCTGGAAACCGGATCGGTGGACTAGGTGAGAACCGGAAGAGATCTAGAAACTGGATCGGTGAACCCGATGAGAACCGGAAGAGAAGACATATTTGTAAATATGTTTTGAGTAAGTCTATTGAGGCTATATTTGTAAATAGCTATAAGTTCATAAGTATAAATATGACTTAGGGCAATCACTTTATAGGTGTGGTGTTGTCATATTATTGTGTGGCGTATAACTGTTGATAGAGAGTGAGAGCGATATACATTGTGATACTCTGTTGTAATCATCGCCTGGCGAAGATACAGAACTCGAGGTAGTTGCCACCAAGTCTCTGATTGTACCGTTCTCATATAGGGATAGTTGGAGTCTGTGGGCTCCCGTGGTTTTTCCCATTCAGGGTTTTCCACGTGAACATCCTGTGCATTTTTTTTGGGTGTACGTGTATTCATCTCTATTCCCATTTCTATGATTCATCCTTAAAAGAAGTGATCTAAGAAACCGTTATGTATCTCTCTCTCTCTCTCTCTCTCTCTCTCTCTCTCTCTATCTATCTACACCAGTTATGCACATACAACAATATGGCTACAACACACCCACCACTGTGTAGAGTGATTGCCCTAAGGCATATTTATACTTATATGAACTTAGGGCTAATTACAAATATAGCCTCAATAGGCATACTCAAAACATATTTACAAATATGTCTTTTCTTCTAGTTCTCACCGGGTCCTCTCCATTCATAACCGGATCCCATCCGGAGGGACCGATTTCCCAACAATCATGACAAAGTGTATGCGTGGGAGCGACGACAGAAGGAAGTGGACAAAAAAGCAGACCAGATAAACTTAATTGATGGAGAGCAACAGCCAAAACCAGGGACTTCCATTGAGTAGAGCCAAAAACACAAGTGCAACAGCCGGATTAGCAGACAGCTCTGGAGAAAACGGGACTTGAGCCAGAGCCAGAAGAGAAGCAGCCAAAACCGGAGAAGCTGCAAAAGGAAACTGAAGAAGAGGCACTTGAACAACTCGACCAATGCATCTTGGACATACTCGACGAAGAATGAAGGAGTTGACCTGTGGATTCGACGTGCAATGCATTGTCCCACAGGCGTGCCATGTGTTGTCCTATGAGAGTATGATCTGGAGGTGGAGGTGTGGACCGGGAAGAGTTAAGGCTGGAGGGATAATATTAATATTATTGAGAATCAAACTCAACTTCCCGTGTGTGTGGGAACCATGGTTGTTAGGTACGTTAGGTACGGTACGAATACCATACGTATATAACGTATTAATACGCGTATAATACATCCCAATTTAAAAATATGTTAAATATGTTTTGTAATATGTTAAATACTTATAAAATACGTATTTTACGTATTTTACGTATAGTACGTAAAATACTTCTAGAATTTGAAAATTATTTACATTTCAAGAAAATATTTGTAATATTGTAAAAAGCACACACTATTTGTAGTCGCTGGATATATACACCCCCCTTTTGAAACCATCTCCTCAAAACAAAAAATAGGCTCCTTGTTATGCCCTTGTTTGGCATTTCTTACCATCAATGAGTTTAGTGAAACCACATCTCACACCACTAGAGTGTTAAACAAGTAGTGGCCAGTCGACAATAACCCACAATTCACATACATGTTGACTATTGTGCTATCAACAAGGACATCTTTTTCAAAGCCTATTTTGACGATGTTGGCATGTATTTCTCGGTCTTTTTGTCTATCTCTCAAGCTTCCACAAGCTTTCAACCCACAAGATAATGAAAATGCATGTGGCAAGAGGCAACAATGTTTCCTCATCTTTTCAAAGCAATCCAATGCCTCTTGAGTCCTTATTATGTCCATGTTCAGCATATCCCAATTCCCGCCATGAGTGATCTCCATGAAACTATATCTCGAACCAAATTTCTCTCAAACATTTCTTGTGCTTCATTTAATGCACCACAAGAGCTTCTATTTCTAACCCTTTCTTTGCAACCTCGACATGAATTTCTTTACACTTGGCTAGAGATCCTACATTGGAACAAGCTTTCAATAGACCCACCAATGTGATTCCATTCATTGAGATACCCTCACATTGCATTTGGTCAAAGAAATAGAATGCATTCTAACAACAAAATTTAGAGCAAAAACCTTAACAAGACATAACATCAAATATTTCAAGGTTCATGAAAGTAAATGAAGGTAAAAAAGAACCACATGATGAAAATTTTACTTTAATAAAATACGATATTGATACA
Source organism: Azolla caroliniana (assembly GCF_043228905.1). Taxonomy (NCBI): domain Eukaryota; kingdom Viridiplantae; phylum Streptophyta; class Polypodiopsida; order Salviniales; family Salviniaceae; genus Azolla; species Azolla caroliniana. The sequence continues at coordinate 14,486,514 of NW_028230445.1, read as the reverse complement.
ACTCTAACTATGTCCAATGTATCAAAATGGAGCTTAGATCAAAGACAAGTAACATAAGGTTATTGAGCTTAATAATAACGTATAGAAATTAGAAGTATTTGTCTTTAGATCTGGTCCTCATCACCATCTTCATCATCAGATTCTGTGTTAGTTGATGACATCAACACTAGTTCTTCGTCCATAAGATCATCATAATTAGTATGAACTGCTTCTTCTATTGCATTGACATTATCTTGATCATCTAGTGGTAAAGAAGCAAATGTACTTGATCGTGTTATTCTCCTATTACAAGAAGACCACTCATCATCTCTTCTTGGCGTTTGCCATCGTATTCGATTAGTAGGGACTCCATCGCTTGATGTTGTCATATGTGATCTTGTCATGCTCCTTGTCCTTCTTCTCAAGCTCATTGTTTCTTGAAAATAAGTTTCATAGAATTCTCTATCCATATCATTTTCATGGCTAATAGATAGAATATCAGGAGTCTTAAAGACATATATCTCATTTGGATTCACCTACAAACAAGTTTATAAAAGCTTTAACTTCTAAGTATCACAAACAAGTTTATAAAAGCTTTAACTTCTAAGTATCACAAACTAGTGTGTCGATAGCAGAAACTAGTTATTAGTACTTAAGAATATTGAGGAATATAAATTATAAAAAGAATGAATAAAACGATACCTGCATTGGAGATGCATTCACAGTCTCAAACTTGCGAACTAGTCGTAAGTTCTCTCACACATATACCAATCGTTTAAGTTGTGCTACCTTTAGTCTGTTTCTATTTTTCGTATGTGCGAGACCATGTGCATTCCAATTCCTTTCCGCTGCCCCAGAAGAGCAATCCTAATAAAAAGTAAAATATGAAATAAAATGTAGTACACAAAAGTGAGCTATTTCAGAACTTAACTATAAAATTGATCATTTTTTCAACACTTGACACTTACTTGGGATAATATGCGAACAACTAATGCTTGGAGCTTTGGAGTTCTTCCACCAAAATTTTCCCACCAAGTGGCTAGCGTCATCATAGATCTCTCCTCACGTGCTAATGCATAGCTAAATGTCCCTGTACCATTCCGATATTCATGCAATTCATGAAATAAGAATCACATTCAAGTGTCGAGTACAATTTTTCCACATAACTCATCCACGCATCCATTAACTCAAGGTTAATAGATGTAGCCTCCTCTCTCCAAATCGGATGTAACAAATGAGCTACAAGGTGGATTGGCCTCTTGAACCATTTCCATCGTATATCAAATAACTTCAAAACATCCTCATACCTAAAAGGGTTTTACAAATGAATCAATCTTAAAACATGAACAAACAATTGAAAGTTTAATTTTAGGAAACCATAACAAATTAAAATAAATATGAAACTTACTTGGATTTGTGGGGGATGTTTTCTTCCACTCCTTTTGCTAAAACATCTTTTCTTCTTCGCATAAACTCATATAACAATCCAATAGTGGATCCCTCCCTATCAGTAAGTCGTAAAACACTATACAATGGTGCCATTAGGGTCAAAACAACTTGAAACGAGGACTCAGTAGTATGATCAAGGATGTAGTTCTTTACATTCATTGCATCTGGCTTATTGCAATCTAACCAAGACCTCCACATGTCATGATAACAGTCACATCATGCATCGAAAGGATTATGACACTCACATTATGACTCGAAAGGATTTGAACCCACGACCTTGTTGTACATATGTCAAATCCTTAACCATTGTATTAATATTCTTATATGTATAGTCTCTAGAATATGAAATCTAATATCATAGGAATATTCTATATTACTCTACATTCTAGAATGACCTAGAATATTCTAGAGTGTTCTATACCACTAGAACCTTCTAGAATACTCTAGAGATCTTCTAGATTACTCTACATTCTAGGATAACCTAGAATATTCTAGAGTGTTCTCTATTACTTATAAATAGGGATCTACCACCCATCCCAAACCTAAATTGGTTCAACGCCATTTTGTAGCCTACTCTTTGTAATCCATTTTACGCTTCAATATAATAATTCTCTTTCAATTATCTCTCTATCTCTTTTTCTCTCTCTTTCTCTCTCAGTCTTGACAGTTTGAACCAATTTTTTTCCTTTCATCTCTTCGTCTTCCACAAACCCTAACAAGTTCTCTTCTTCCTTCTCCTCTCCCCGCATAAGCTATGGAGTCTGTGAGCAAACAAGAATACATTCGTGTTCTTTCTGAGCTCGACATGCTCACGAATAAATTTGTGCCATTAGAGCATGAGAATCAAAGGCTACTTGGAGATCTACAACACGTGAGCGCCGAAAAAGCTCAACAATATGAAGAGTTATCACAGCGGGTTCATCAACTTGAGGCGACTATATTGTCATTACGAGAGCAAGCGTCGGGGGCTCAAAACTCCCCTAGAGAGCCAAAGATCAGCCTCCCTGCCAAGTTTGATGGTACGAGGTCTTTATTTCGAGGCTTTTTGAATCAAGTTCGTCTAGTTATTCAGCTACATCCCAATCGGTATCCAACTGACGTTGCTCGTGTGGGATTAGTAGGAACTTTGCTATGCAGTACAACGTTAGCATGGTTCGCACCACTTCTCGAGAAGAAATCGCCATTGTTGGAGGATTTCGAGGCATTTGTTAAAGAGTTTCAAGCTAGTTTCGGAGACACCGACAGCACTAGGACAGCGATAAACAAGATTCGAAGGCTTCGACAAGGAGATCGTCCCGCGTCGTCTTATGCAGCCGATTTCCGTCTCTTGGCATGCGATATCCCTTGGGATGAGGCAACTTTAATGGATCAATTCCGTCAAGGTTTGAGAAATGATGTCAAAGATCTTCTTCTTACTTTCCCTGAAGATCCAAAGTCACTTACAGAAGCCATTAGTCGAGCTGTGCGATATGATAATCGCCTATTTGAGCGACGTTCTGAGCGCCAACAAATGTTATGCCGCCAACCTGAGCAGACTTACGCTTCCGTAGTCGCAATGCCTCCACAAGTTTCTAGACCCATTACAAGGGATGGCCAAACTCCGATGGAAATAGAGTCAACACAACGTCGTGGGCCGTTATCAGATGCTGAGAAGCAACGACGTCGAGCGCATCGCCTCTGCCTGTATTGTGGCGGTCCAGGATAAACCTAGGCGTCAAGTATACCAAGTAAGTGCCCATGAAAACCCTACATCGAGTTCTATTGTTACTTCTAATAACATGAATAAGCCTCATAGTCCATGTCATGAGAATAGATTTGATGTCTTGAGTCAATTAGAGGATGTGTTAAACGAGTAAGTCCGGCCAAAATAGGAGCCATTTGGCTGGACCATCCTAGCTATGTAGAGTTAGTTCGTAGTCGTGGTTCCATTTCATCAAATCAAGTGAATCGAGTTTTTTCAGCACAAGTCAAGCTTACCACATCTACATGTCATCGAGTCCTAGCCTCTGCCCTTCTAGATTCTGGAGCCAACTCTTGTTTCATGGATCGTGAATTTGCCTTGTCTCAAAACATCCTCTTGAATAAGCTTCCCAGCCTAGTAGCCATAGGAGTCATTGATGGACGTCCCATAACATCAGGAGATATAGTCGAGGAGTCCGAGCCAATTAGGATAGTTCTTGGCAATTTGGCAAGCATAATCTCTTTCAATATTATTCGTAGTCCGGACCACCCAATAGTTCTAGGTCTCCCCTGGTTTGAACTCCATAACCCGAAGATTGATTGGATGAAAAGAACAATTGAGGAGACCCGGGAAAAAAGCACAAATCCCGCATCCCTCTCTCCTACATGTGCTAATAGATCCCCGGAGTTATCGCCCATCTCTTTACGATAGATGTGAGAGGAAGGGGGGAACGAGGCCATGTTCGTCTTCGCAATAATAGCAACTCCATCATCCACTTCACGTGAAGCGGATATTAAACTACCAGAGAAATACAAGGAGTTTTCAGATGTCTTTGATAAGGTGAAGGCCAATACATTGCCGAAGCATCGGCCATATGACTGCCCTATTGACTTACAACCAGGGAAAGAACCTCCATGGGGCCCAATTTATAATCTCTCCCCTATAGAGCTACAGACTTTGCGGGAATATATTGATGAGAATCTGGCAAACGGATTCATTCGGCATTCTAGATCCCCTGTTGGTGCACCTATCTTCTTCGTTAAGAAGAAGAATGGGACGCTTCTGTTGGTCGTGGATTATCGAGGGCTAAACAAAGTGACTATCCGAAATAGATATGCTCTACCATTAATCCCGAATCTTTTGGAACGTCTCAGTGGTGCAAAATATTTCACAAAGTTGGACCTTCGTGGAGCATATAATCTAGTTCGGATTCGCCCGGGGGATGAATGGAAGACAGCTTTCCGCACTCGCTATGGACATTTTGAGTATACAGTGATGCCATTTGGTCTCACGAATGCACCTGTTGTTTTCCAACATATGGCGAATGATATTTTTCGAGATTTTCTTGATATCTTCACTATAGTTTACCTATATGATATTTTAATCTACTCAAAGACCCAAGAGGAGCATGATGAACATGTTCGTCAAGTATTGCGCCGACTCCGAGAATATGGTCTCTACGCAAAATTAGAAAAGGGTAGTTTCGGCCTGAATCAAGTGGAATTTTTGGGGTATGTTGTATCGTCAAATGGTATTGCTATGGACCCCATGAAGGTACAAGCAATTTTAGAGTGGCAAACGCCCCTTTCAGTGCGTGATGTGCAATGTTTTCTCGGGTTTGCAAATTTTTATCGAAAATTTATTAAAGATTATTCCAAGGTTGTGCTTCCGCTTACTCAGCTCACACATAAAGATCAACCATTTATATGGAGTTCAGATGCAGCCAAGGCATTCGAAAGCTTAAAACGAGCATTTACAACGGCACCTATCTTAGCACATGTCCACCCAACAAAACGCTTCATCCTCGAAGCCGATGCATCCGATTTTGCACTAGGGAGTGTCCTCTCGCAAACTGGAGATGATGGACAACTACACCCTGGCGCCTTTCATTCACGAAAGTTTGAAGCTGCAGAGATCAACTACGAGATCCATGACAAAGAGCTTCTTGCAATCGTGGATTTATTTCAACAATGGCGACATTTCCTAGAAGGTTCTTCTCAGCAGATCATTGTCTACAATGATCATAAGAACCTGACTTATTTCCAAAATGCTCGAGTCTTGAGTCAGCGACAAGCCCGGTGGGCGCAATTTTTGACTCACTTCGACTTTATCATCATATATCGCCCTGGGATGTAGCAAGGCAAAGTAGATGCTCTTTCTCGGCGCTCTTATATGGAACTTCGTCCAGGGGAACCTGCATTTGAGCATCAAAAACAAATCCTTTTGGGTCCTAATCGATTACGATTAATGGTAGTTAACGCCATAACAACTCTTGAAAATTCCACTCTTCTTGATTCCATTCGAGATCATATGGCCACTGATGATTTCGCCAAGGATGTTTTGGATCATATCGTCCTGGATCGTGCTTCTTGCTCACAGTCGAAAAATCCTCGTAATGACTATTGTCATATCTATTGGCATGATGGTTTTCTATTTCGACAAAATTTATTGTATGTTCCTGATGGTCCCCCACGGCTACAAGTTTTGCAACATTGCCATGACTCACCAATGGCTGGTCATTTTGGAGTTCACAAGACTCTAGAATTAATTTCTCGACGCTATTGGTGGCCTCGCCTTCGTCATTTTGTTGAGGAGTATGTATGGAGTTGTGATATATGTTGTCGATCAAAGAATCCTCGTCACCAACCCTATGGCTTACTACAACCACTTCCCATTCCGGAAACACCTTGGAAGTCTATATCCTTGGACTTCATTACTAATCTCCCAGTTTCAGAAGTTTTTGATGCAATTCTCACAGTAGTTGATCGATTTACCAAAATGGCACATTTCTTGCCATGTACAAAGTCGATTACTAGTCAAGAGACAGCTGATCTCGTTATGCGGGAGGTATTTAAGCATCATGGTCTGCCGGATGATATTATTAGTGATCGTGGTCCACAATTCATCTCAAAGTTTTGGAAGCACCTGTTCAAACTTCTCCACATTTCAGTTAAGCTTTCTTCGAGCTATCATCCTGAAACAAATGGCCAAACAGAGCGTACCAACTAGACATTGGAACAATATCTTCGTTGTTTCATCAACTATCAACAAGATGATTGGGTTGCTTTTTTGCACTTGGCGGAATTCACTTACAACAACTCAGCCCATTCTTCTACAGGATATTCCCCATTTTTTGCAAATACGGGTTGTCATCCTCTGTGGACGATGAATGTGCATCCAGAAGTTCCTACCAACCCTGCTGTTGAGGATCGTCTTAGTCGCCTCCAAGAAATTCAAGCTAACATTCTCCACAATTTGCACGATGCTCAATTTACACACACGAGGCTTGCCGATCGTCATCGTCTAGACTCCTCAAAAAAGTTCCGCATTGGGGATCATGTATGGCTTCTCCAACACAACATCAAGACCACTCGACCTTGCAGTAAATTGGATTACCAACGTTTTGGCCCTTACATGATCACTGGTAAGATAAGTGATGTTGCATTTCGTCTTGACCTCCCTCCACACATGCATCTTCATCCGGTGTTTCATGTATCCCTTTTGGAACCTTATACTACAAGTTCAATTCCGGGCCGTCTTACGACACCCCCACCACCTGTCGAGTTCTTGGACGGGCCTGAATTTGAAGTTGTTGTCGTTCTCGATTCTAAAATCGTGCGCAACAAGTTGTATTACTTAGTCGATTGGCTAGGCTATACCCCCAATGATCGAACTTGGGAACCTGCCACAAATCTTTCCAATGCTGTAGAACTCGTCAATATCCTTGTAAACCAGGTCCTAATACAAACCTTACGACCCGTGAGACGTGTCGTCGAAGAAGGGGATAACAGTCACATCATGCATCGAAAGGATCATGACACTCACATTATGACTCGAAAGGATTTGAACCCACGACCTTGTTGTACACATGTCAAATCCTTAACCATTGTATTAATATTCTTATATGTATAGTCTCTAGAATATGAAATCTAATATCATAGGAATATTCTATATTACTCTACATTCTAGAATGACCTAGAATATTCTAGAGTGTTCTATACCACTAGAACCTTCTAGAATACTCTAGAGATCTTCTAGATTACTCTACATTCTAGGATAACCTAGAATATTCTAGAGTGTTCTCTATTACTTATAAATAGGGATCTACCACCCATCCCAAACCTAAATTGGTTCAACGCCATTTTGTAGCCTACTCTTTGTAATCCATTTTACGCTTCAATATAATAATTCTCTTTCAATTATCTCTCTATCTCTTTTTCTCTCTCTTTCTCTCTCTCAGTCTTGACACCACATGTCACTCACCATTGTTTGCTCAAGAGGATGCCAAACTTTGAGCAAACATTGTATGACAAGATACATCACACCAAACCTTGTCTTGGAAGGTCTCAAGATGGCGAGGTTATTGTGAGCAGAAAAAAATTTCCTAGCATTCTTCTTGCAAAAAAAACATACAATAGTATTTGCTTTCATCATAATACTTTTCATCCAAGGCAATTGACCAATGTCCTCCAAAAGCAAATCCAAAGAATGTGTTGCACATGGAGTCCAAACAATATTAGGGAACTCTGATTCTAGTAAAGACCCCATGCGGACACAACTAGATGCATTGTCTGAAATGACTTGGACCACATTTTCCTTACCAACCTCTCTAATTGCCTCTGAAATTCTTTCAGCTAACCAAGAGCTATCAACTATTGGTGTTGTATTAGCATGGCTGCAATCAATGGACTTGAGGAACATTGTCCCATAACAAGATGATACGAGGACATTTACAAGTTGCCTATGAGAAACATCAACCCATCCATCTGTTTGTATAGAACAACCATACTTGGGCCATAATCCTCTTACCCTTTCTAACTTTGCTTGCAAGGATATAACCTCATTTTTCAAGCCTTTCGTCCTCATGTAATTATATGTGACTCCACTATGTTTCTCTCCAATTGTAGAGAAAGCTTCTAACATGTTCCGCCAACATGGTATTTTTAGTAGATTAAATGACAAATTTGCTTCAATGATACATCTCACCTCCATAACGTTCGCATGTTGTTTCCTTTGCATTTGTAACACGTGTCCTTTACGTAATGATTGTTGTTTCGGGAGGGTTAAGTGTAATGTGAAAGGTGTAATGTGGAATATGAAATGTGAGTGTGTGAGTGTTAGGTGAGGTAAGTAGGTGTACCTACGTCCATTCGGCTTTTTGTAAAGATCTTATATAAATCCTCACTCATGGGGCATGAAAATATGGAATATTGAAGTTACCCACAAACTGTGTCTGTCTTGATTCTCTCTCTCTCTCTCTCATTCGTTCTCTCTGTGCATCTCATCTCTCCCTCTCTCCTCTTACATTCGAAACCCCTTCGGAGGGGGGTGGAGCCATGATTGGCTCCACCCCCCACCGATAAACACATGGCACGCCCTACGGCCTACCCCTCTTGAGAAGAAGTCTATCTCTCCTTTTCCCTCTCCATCACTAATCTCTCTGTCTCCTTCACTGCGTGTTTGTGTCTTTGTGTTAAAAAGTGGTGTGTATGGACTCTCTGTTGAGAGCCAATCTGCGATGGCAATGGAGATTTCTCTTGCTTTTATTTCTAATGTATCTAAGGCCTGATGGACAGGGCCTTTCAATCCCCATTTCCCCATTTTGTTACTCTCTCTGCAAAAAACCCTAGCTACCCCAGAGTTCGTCTCTATGTGTTTAGCTCTCTACGTCTCTAGGTGTTTGTCTATGTTGTATGTGTGCATCTTCGGCCTTCTCTCCGTACTGTGGATCTCCAAGTTAAACATGGAGGCTTTCAAAAGGAAGCTAGACACAGTCATGGGAGTGAATCGCAATGGAGAAGTGAAGGTCGTGAAGAGGAAGTATTATGTTCTTTTCCAACTCATGAAAAATGGACTTAGGAGCATGTTGGAAGAATATGAGGAAGCAAAAGAGAAAGGGAACAAAACAGAAACGTAATCCAAGAGCCGACTGAGGAAGTGTTGGCTGAGAGATGGCCTGGAAAGCAGCTGAGAAGAGTTCAAGCCAACTGAGACAACCAGAGAATTTGGCCGAGATAGCTGACCAGATAGGGCTGGCCCTACAGATGGTTCGACGGACGAAGATGATCGGCGTCCAACAGTCAACCGGACACAAATAAACCCAGACCAACTAAAAGAGAGGGTGGAGCCGAACGTCAGTTCAGACGTGGCCAAGCAGCTGCCAAGAAACGACCGAGAGCCATCTGCGCATCGTTGCAAGATATGGTCGACTGACGGCTGAGACGTAGCCGAGAAAGCGGCTGAGAAGCCGAAGCCGAACCATGATCGCGAGAAGGCCGGACAGCGGCTGAGAGTACGGCCGAAGTCCCGTAAGTGGCCGGAAAAGTCACGGTCAAACAGAGAACCGGCCGAGCCCGTCGAATAGTAGCTAGTAGCGGCCGAACCGAACCGACCGAGTGATGGCCAAGCGAGAGACCCTGCGTGACGGCCGAGACAAACCGAGAGTACAGCACGGAAAATAAATGGCCGAGATATGGCCAAGACACGGCTGCGAGAGGGCCAAGAAGCCATGGCCGAGAAGTAGAGAGTCGGCCCAAGCATGGCGGAGAAAGCGGCCAAGAAGCCGAGCAACGGCCGAGTGTCAGCCAATATATGGCCTAGAGCGACAGCCGAGCACCGAGAATAGGCCGAGAGACGGCCCAACAAGAGCGGACGAGGGACGAGGGACAGTCGGCCAAGCACTAGCACGGCTGCCAAGATAGCCGAGAGCCAAGCGACGAGCGTGGACGACTATTACCGAGAAAGGCGACGGCCAAACAGACGATGGGGGCCATCAAACAAAGAAAGTCGACAAACAGGCCACGGACAACCGGCAAGCTGGCTGATGAACAGAAAATCAGGCTGACAACAACCAAAAAGAAGTAAAGAATCAAGAACAAGACGATGAAGAAGAAGAAAGGACCTACATAGAGAGACAAACAAACATTCGTTTGAGACAGCCCGGATGGAGCAGGAGATGACTGAACCAAGAAAACTAAGGAAGATAGGAAGAAGAAGAAGAAGACAAAGCATTGTTTCTGTCGCAACAGAGATGGAAGAGAAGGAGAAGAAAGAAGAGCAAAGAGGAAAAAAGAATGAAGAAACCGAAAACTAAAAAGAAGAAGAGCAAGGGAAGGGCATCACCGAGAATTTCAGAAGTTTGAGGGCACAATGGAAATTTTCAAAAACCAAAGTGAAGAAAGTTAAAAACAAAAAAACATAAAGGGTAGCTATTAAATTTTGAGGCTACGACATAGAAGTTCGGAAACCGAATGGCTCAAAACTCACTACCACTCCCAATAATGTAGAAATACATATATATATACACCCACAATCTTTTTAAACCCTTAATGACTTTATCACAATGGACGAGCCGATTGGTGTATGATCCAATCGTGCATTATGCTGACAGAACAAGAAGGTTCGTGTCAAGCCAGCTCCGATTGAAGTTATCGATCGTCGAGAAGTGTTCCGGTCGAGGGATTTTCGACCGTCGAGAGAAGATCGTTGAAGTTTCCGATCAATAAGTTTTTGGCATGGGCTTTGTGGGATCGACGTGCAAAGCACTGTCCCACAGGCGTACCAAGTGTTACCCGTATAGGTATACGGGAGGGTTAAGTGTAATGTGAAAGGTGTAATGTGGAATATGAAATGTGAGTGTGTGAGTGTGTGAGTGTTAGGTGAGGTAAGTAGGTGTACCTACGTCCATTCGGCTTTTTGTAAAGATCTTATATAAATCCTCACTCATGGGGCATGAAAATATGGAATATTGAAGTTACCCACAAACTGTCTGTCTTGATTCTCTCTCTCTCTCTCTCTCATTCGTTCTCTCTGTGCATCTCATCTCTCCCTCTCTCCTCTTACATTCGAAACCCCTTCGGAGGGGGGTGGAGCCGTGATTGGCTCCACCCCCCACTGATAAACAGTTATCATTGTTGGTGGATATGGTTGGTGACTACCACCATCCATACATGACATGCTTTGACTTTCACCAACAAAGGTACATGAGCCTGAGGTAGAAACACCTAAAAGAGAAAACATTTCAAGATAAATCATTTGCAATTATTTGGCCATTAGTAATGAAGACACCTAATGTAGGCTCTTGTCTATACCTTGTTCAGGCACGTTGAATGAGTCAATCTTTGCAACTATATCTTCTTCTTCACCAATTGTTTGAGTTCCACAATTACCATATAAAGATGTGAGGTCAATCAAAAATTCCTTGGGGACATTGATACATTTCGTTACTCCATGGTTGGGTTTTCCGATTAAATGAGCAATCATTCGTGTTGCTGACCCGTGCATATGTTTGTTGCAAAATTTACAATTCCAACTTCTATTTCCTATTTGACTTCTTGTGACATTGAGACAACAGATATCCCAATATTTGTTCTTAATGGGGGGCATTTTCCTAAGTCTTTATGTTCTACAAATCAATAGAATTTAGATATTTAGAAATTACTAAATTAGTGGGTCTATTAATATGTGATACACACTACATCTTATACAATTTTCAATAGATTTTCAAAAGAATAGATGTTTGTAGATACATTTTTCTGTGTGTATTCTTGCCTACCATAGCTACTCATATCCTTGGGCTGCACTTTCATATTAACCTTCATGTTCATGGCTAGTGAAAACATAATTTAAAACCAATTAAACGAAATACATGATTGAGCTGCACAAGCTATGAATGCCATGTGAAATACTCTAACTGAAACTAATTGAAGCTTAATTGAATTAGCCTCCCCTTCCAATGGCTACTCTTTGGGTACTCAATTACTAATAAACTAACCAAGACTAGAACTTAAATTCATACTAAGACTAGGGCTAAAAAGAGAATATTGAAAAGAGAAGACTACAACATTTTCAAAAGAATAGATGTTTGTAGATACATTTTTTTGTGTGTATTCTTGCCTACCATAGCTACTCATATCCTTGGGCTGCACTTTCATATTAACCTTCATGTTCATGGCAAGTGAAAACATAATTTAAAACCAATTAAGCGAAATACATGATTGAGCTGCACAAGCTATTAATGCCATGTGAAAACTCTAACTGAAACTAATTGAAGCATAATTGAATTAGCCTCCCCTTTCAACGGTTGCTCTTTGGGTAATCAATTACTAATAAACTAACCAAGCATTCTAATCAAACATGAAATCAATAAGCAAGACTACACTATTGTTTTTAGGCTAGTAGCTCCATCTTTCTCTATGCTAGTGAATGAAAACCAAAAAGAAAATGTGGCTTCATTGCATATTAAAGCTAGAAAACTACTATCCAAGCATATGCATATTAAGGTTAAACATACCTCACACTCACAAGAATTGGGCCCAATAAAAAATTGTCTTCTATATAGCGTAGATCTTTGTTTGTTGCCTCTATATGAAGACGATTAATTGTCTTCAAACCAAGGTTTCGATTGATTCCTCGTCCTCTTTCTTCTTCTTCTTCTTCTTCTTCTTCTTCTTCTTCTTCTTCTTCTTCTTCTTCTTCTTCCTCCTCCTCCTCTTCCTCTTCCTCTTCCTCTTCCTCTTCCTCTTCCTCTTCCTCTTCCTTTTCTTGTTCTTCTTCTTCCTCTTCTTCCTCTTCTTGTTCGTCTTCCTTCGTTTTCTTCTTCTTCTTTCTTCCTTCTTCACTAAAATCGTTTTTTTCTTTTCTTTTTTTTAGGGTTTTATAAATACGTATTATACCTATTGTTTTAAAAGTACGTTAAATACCGTATTAGAAAAATTTACATGATATTTGACTGAACAACAATGACGTATAGTATGTACTATACAAAGTATGAGGTATTATACGTATTAATACGTTAAATACACGTACGTAAACAACGCTGGTGGGAACACACTCTAGGATACTCAAGTGTGTGACCACCCCACCGCCTTGCATCATGCGTCCATGATCACATGCTCGGGTACATCCGAGAGGCAAAAACGCCGAAGGAGGCGTGGGGGAACCTCAAGAAGATCTTCGCGGCCAACACGACCGCAAGAAAGCTTCAACTCCGTCAAGAGTTGAATGGTATACAACAGAGGGACATGACAATCGGCCGCTACACCTTGAAGATCAAGGAGTTGTGTGATGCCCTCGAGTCGATCAATGTTAGCATTGACGATGATGAAATGGTGTAGATTTGCCTCAGAGGCTTAGCACCTCGATTCGGAGCCATTCAGTCGGCAGTCCTCACGAGGGAGAATCTTCCCTCATTCGATATCTAATCGATGTTGTTGGTCGAGGAGAATCATGTTCGAACAAGAAGCAATGCACAAGAAGGACATATGCTCTATTCATACTTCGATGGAGGAAGAGGACAAGGTCATGGAAAAAGAGGCCGATTCGGCCAGGCCAACACAACCAAGAGCAACCTAGAGAACATAACTTCTAATACCGACAAAACGTGTCGAACGTGCAAGACGAAGCGTCCGGAAGAAGGGGGAGCAATCATGACGTACCTAGCCAACAAAAACATTCTGCCCATTGCGGATATTGTGGTAAATTTGGCCACTATGAGGCAGAGTGTATGAAGAAGAAGAGTGAGTTGGACTCCACAAGCCGACAACTCACCAACTACACCACAAACTCTGACTATGACAATCGTGGCGGAATGTTTGTAATGAGGCACATAGTGAACTTGATGACAACCTCCAATCCGACCAACACCTCCAAACCAGAAACTATATGGTTTGTCGATTCGGGTACATCCAACCACATGACATCCCACGAGAATTGGTTGAAAGAGCTACAAAAGCCCGAATGATCCGGCTATTGGAAACTAGGGATGACACAATTCACCCCATTCAGAATGTCGGCAATGTCACATTTGGGGAAGACGGCAACCAAACCTACATCAAGAACGTTTTGTGTTATCCATGGGACAAAAGGGATACAATGTGAAATGAATCTAAGAATATGAGTAGGTAAAGTAGGTGAAAAATGACAACCGAGAATGAGGAAGGTAACGGAATACGTGCAGCCGAGAATGAAGGCCGAGAAGAAAGGATTGACTGAAGCGCGCCAAGAGGGAAGCTATAAAATGAGGAGCAGAATCAGTAGAAAGGGGGGAGAAGAGGAATAGAGGGAGAGTTATACCCTAGTCTAGAGAAGATTACGGTTATCCATCTAACTTTATGAGAATAGAACTCCGGTCGTGAGCCGTGTAACTTTTACATTTGAATCTATTAATACATCATATATCTTTGTGGGTCTAATTTGTTCAAACATTTATCTATGTTATTTGGATTTGTTATCTTAATTTCAAGTAAAATTTACAAGGCCGGTTGTGGCCGATTGTTTTCATAATCCACTAGTGGTGCAATCCCGGGTTTCTTGTCCACCACTATGTACGACGACCCCTTGACCCGATTACCTTAGAAGTAATCGAAGGTGTTATCTCGGAGTAGAGACAACACAATTTGGCACGCCCGGTTCACATTGTGCAATAAAGCGAACAACATAGGTGGTAACCCTAGCCACCATTACGACACCTAACGCACCACGCGTTCTCGACTACCCTCCCGCCGCGTCGAGCCAGCCAAGGAAACTGTCGACTCCGCGCTCACACAGCAATCATCACCGGAGCCCCCAGAGTAGCACCACTTGCCAGTAGCGGGCCCTGACACATAGTCGCACATAGGCTCTGACCTCGCCGCACCTCCGAGTCCTCCCGAAGTTACCTAAGCGAAGTTCAACCCCTTTCTGGCGTTACCAAAAGACCGCACTTCGACAACATGCCTTACCCGTATCCCCGTTATACAGATGGCCCTAATGCGGAGTCTCACATCCGCTCTTTTGTGTCTACTTAGTAAGCCAACCATTCGATGATGCATCTCACCATTGCGGAGGTCGATGCCTCCAAAATCGCCAAATTCACAATGTCCCTCGACGAGCCCACGACCCGGTGGTATTCCCGTTGTGATCTTGAGGAAATTGCAACGTTTCAAGACGTTTGCACTCAATTCCTCAAACTCTTCCACCGTGAAATACCTAAGTGGGAATTGCTCCGACAGATCTACACTATATTACAGGAACCGCATGAGACAGTTTCTTAGTTCACAAATCCGATTCCAGGATCTATATCTGCAACTTGCTCAAGATGTCTCCACAAATCATTCAAAAGACACGTTCCTTGTCGACCTTTGGGAACCCCTTTGCACAACTCTCGCCTTGACAAATTTTTCCCAACAAACCATCGAGCAAGTGGTCACTCGCGTCCTCGCAATAAATAGAGCCCAACATAGCACTTCTTTTTCGATGGGCCCACTCTAACACGCCTTTTCGACCCATGAAGAAACCTAGTTTCAGCAGGCCCTCCGATGTACAACATGCACGCAATCCGGCCACTTAGCCGTGGATTGCCCTCTTCGCCCAATCTGCCATTCTCGGATCCATACAGTCGAACAATGTGAGTACAATATGTTAATCAAACAACCTCTACTATTGTACTACATATCGAGCCACGTCACGATCGCCCTCAACAAGAGTATCGTCCCGGGATGCGGAGAGGCCTTGGTACGGCGATCGGCATCCCTAGGACAACAACTACCGACCCAAACCGGATCGTTATCATTGAGATAACCAATACCGACTACAGGAGTCGTGTCATCCGGATGATGACTATTACCGTTATGATTACGACCGAGAGGACTACTACAAACTAAGGTATCCATGGCATGACCGACGGCCTCCTTATAATAATCGTGGTCCCCAACCCTCGAGCAATAATCGACAACCCTTCGAAAACCGTCGCCGAGACCCTCCACGCACCGATAATCGACGGCACCCCCGGCCCGAGTCTCGGGAAAACGCTCCTCGTGCCTAGACCTACGCCTCGTAGCCCGAGAAGATTATCCCCCACAAAATCAAATATCCCAATTCCAGCAAGGGGAATCTAGCCACTCAGGACTAGTAACGTGTTTTAATTGCAACCAACCAGGGCATTACGCCACTCAGTGCCCAGCCAACGATTGAGGTAAAGCACCTGTCGTAAACATCATTATGACAAATGTTCAACAGGTCATGACCTGAAGCAAAGCAGATAAAACACAATGGGAAATTCAAAATGAAGTCCGGCAGGCCACCAAAAAATGGGTCGACATGGCTAATCAAGCTAATACCGAGAGAATGCAGACCGAGATGAACGATATCACTATCGGTCCCCCAGTTTCCTCTCAACCTACCGGGGCGCATGACGACGACCTTGTGTGGCAAGCTCTCACAAGCTGCCAAATCTCCATGCCCTTAAATAAACTACTACATTTGCTTCCCCGATTCAAGGACACTATGGCATCTCTCACCACCGGCAAAGCACCAACCACTTGGCATGTACGTCTGGCAGAACCGGACATCGGTCCACCATTAATGGACTTCCAGAACCCCATGGTTAAGCTAGTCATCAAAGGCCACGAGGTTCACAGTTGCATTATCGATGGTGGTTCAGGTGTTAATGTCATCAATGAGGCAACATGTCACGACCTCGGCATCACCCAATGGGAGCCATGTCTATTTTGGCTCCGAATGGAGGACACCCATTCCATTTGACCTATGGGGTTAATCCGCCACCTGGACTTCATCCTTGGAGGCCACACTTTCACCATCTCCGCGATGGAGTTACGCCTCAATGCTCTCGGGGCATACCCAATGTTTCTCGGTCGTCCATGGTTGCGTACGGCCAACATTAAGCAACACTAACAGCGGAATATGATCTCCTTCTACCGTGGAAAAACCAAGATCTATGTCATCACAGATGAACGGATCGTGACACCTCCTGATACCAGCCCGCTATATGCTGACGGAGTCCACATGCTCGACGGCCTCACGGATGAAGAAATGGACAACTACCTCGAGGAACACCCCATGATCATTCCTTTGTTTGAAATCGATGTTCTCAAGGCTGTCTAACCGTACGTATCCGAGCCGGCACCTGAGGAGAACGAGGTAGCACACGAACCTGACCCGTAGTCCATGGAAGAATTACGGCATGCCCACGACGTGCTTGCTTGGGAATTGGCTATCTCTTAGAGAGTGAAGGCCTCCACACTAGAGTAAATTAATCTTGGTTCCCCCACCGAACCACGCACTCTTAAAATCACGAAAGAATTGGCCCTCGAGGAACGATCAACCCTGGTTGGGCTGTTGAATGATTACCAAGATCTGTTCGCATGGTCGTACAACGACATGAAGGGGCTCAATCCCCAATACTACCAGCACCAGATTCAGCTCCAGCGCGATGCACGACCCATGCAACAATGTCGCTACCAGATGAATCCCAATTACACAGCTAAAGTAGAGGAAATTGACAAACTCGTCGAGTAGGGTTCATTCGGCCGGTAAAACGGGCCACATGGTTAAGCCCTATCATCGTAGTTCCGAAAAAGAACGGGCAAATCCGAGTTTGCATCGACTATCGCAAGCTCAATGCGAAAACTGTTATGGATGCCTTTCCTTTTCCGTTCACAGATGGCATCCTCGACGCAGTGGCTAGCCATGAATGTTATAGCTTTTTAGACGGGTTCAACGGTTATAATCAAATTTGAATGCATCTCGATGTCGTGTGGTTTTTCACACACGATATGAAAACTAGTAAAATAATTATTTAAGATTAGCTTAATGGAATGATATGGGAAGATAGATATCTTCAAGAGCTTCATAAAACATTTTACTACACATGAAACGGATAAACAAGTATCAAGTTATGTGAGTGTGAAGTTTGAGAAGAAGAGGAAAACATAACTGTGAGATATCCCACATATATAGGACAACATAAGGATCCCACATTATATAACGAGAGCCACAACACATTACTTCATATCTTTGTGTTTGGAGCACTGAATAACCAAGGTGAGCATGGTTGAATTGTGTGGATGGTTTCCTTGCAACCGATTTTGGGTCGCGGCTTGATCGACCACATTGCACGGCTCAGTCGCAACGTGTGCGCACGCGGAAGCATCCACGGCTCGCCACGACTCAATTAAGGACGCGCGCGTGCACGGAGGCGTCCACGGCTCGGTTAGGGGCCTAACCAATCCTTGGGCGTACTTTGACCATGTCTCTAAAGCACAGTTGAATGTAGATACCATGAACGTGAGGTACGGCGGAAGGGATACCAAGCCTAGCTTTTCAGGGGGAAAGGCAACACCACGCCTTCTCTGGGTCAGGGTTTAGGGTTTAGGCATCCACAGATTACGCACAGGCCAAACTTTATGGATATGATTGATCATATTGTAGAATATAAAAATTTCGGCCAAGGACACACGCACACGGTTCGGTGGGCGCGCGCACGCGTGCGTGTTCGGTAGCGACGCACGTACAGATTATGCACGGGCCAAACTTTATGGATGATTGATCATATGGCCGAATATAAAAATGGAAACATGCAACTAAAAGTAGAGGCCATGCAACTAAAAATGAACGCATGCAACTAAAAGCCATGCAACTGAAAGTAGAGGCCATGCAACTAAAAGTGGGGGATGCAAAGGAACATCTCTCAAAACCCCTAATTTTTCTTTTCTATTAATCTCAATAAACCTAAGATTCTGAATCCCAATCTTGAGACATATTGTAATTTCTTTTCCTTTACTAATGAAAAATTATTAAATTTCTCATTTCCGTTAATTGTTAAAAAGATAAACGCACGAATCTAATATCCTCTGGCCGGAGGCCCCGGGGTCCTGCCTCAAGTTCACGTATCCTTGTCGTATTTTCGCGACACCAATGACCAAGAGGAAACAACATTTGTCACTGAATGGGGCGTGTTCGTGGCAGTTGTGATGATGCTCACCCTAAAGACAACTCCGGCCACTTTCCAACGAATTTTCGCCAAGATTTTCAACAATTACATTCCGGCCTTTATGCAAGTCTTTCTCGATGACTTTGCCTTGTGTGGCTGGAAGAACGAGCACCTTGGGCACTTATGCGTTTTTCTAGAGCGATGCCGGCAAGCTCGGCTAAGCCTAAACCCAGCCAAGTGTGCATTTTGTGTGTGTAGCGGAGCCTTACTCGGCCACATTGTCAGCCGCGATGGAATAGCAATGGATCCTGATAAAGTGCAAGCCATCCTGAATGCTCCAGCCCTGACCACAACAAAAGCCCTCAGTCGGTTTTTGGGTCAAATTAGGTGGCATTGCAGAATGTTGCGTTACTTGGCCGAGTTCACGACAACGTTACACCCGGTTGTACGTCGGGTTCCGTTTCGTTGGACGGCAACAAAAGATGACGCATATTGCTCCCTTAAGGTAACGCTCTCGCATGCACCGATAGTGCAACCACCGAATTGGTCACAACCCTTCCACGTTTTCATCGACGCATTGGACGTGGCAATTGGGAGTGCCCTCATGCAAAAGACACCTCCAAACTGGTATCGCCCAGTCTACTATGCTAGCTATCGGCTCTCAACAACCGAAAGGAACTACTCCACAATAGAACAGGAGGCACTCGGCATTATCTATAACATTACGAAATTTCGGCACTATTTGCTCGACTGAAAATTTACGTTCCACGTGGATCACTCGACACTACTCTATTTCGTCAATAAGCAGGCACTCTAGCACGATGGATGTTGCTTCTCCAAGAATTTGAATTCGAC
Organism: Azolla caroliniana; assembly: GCF_043228905.1. Lineage (NCBI taxonomy): Eukaryota > Viridiplantae > Streptophyta > Polypodiopsida > Salviniales > Salviniaceae > Azolla > Azolla caroliniana. The sequence goes on along the minus strand of NW_028230445.1, from coordinate 14,466,841 downwards.
ATACAACATTGACTAGGAGTACAACATGCGGTCGCAGATTACTTGAGCCGGCTCAAATCGAGGCAACCAGCCACAATGGAATACGATGAATTACCCAACGCCAACCTTTTCGGGGTAGACACAGCCACACCATCAGCCAATAGTGAGGACGACTGGATAAACGAGATGTCACACTTCCTAAGCACCGGCCTTCCACCTGAAAATTTGACCCTAGATGCCAAGAAACGATTGGTAGTTCGCAGTCGAAATTTTTGCCTTGTCACACACACCCTGTACCACAAAGGCTTGGATGGCATCTAGCATCATGCAGTACGTCACTTCGAAAAGGATGCGATCCTATAGGAAGCACATCAAAGGATAGCTAGCAGTCACTATGCCGGCGATGCCACGGCTCGGAAAATTTAGCAAAGTGGGTTGTGGTGGCCCACAACAAAGAAGGATGCTCACGAATATTGCAAACAATGTGACTTATTTCAGCGAATGGGCCAACCCACCGAACAAGCCCTTATGCCTCACCAACCGTTCCTTCCATTAGAACCTTTCCAGAAGTGGGGATTGGATTTCATTGGTCCATTTAAACCAGCCACGGCCCAAACTAGTAATAATAAGTACATCATCGTGGCCACCGACTATTGCACGAAATGGGTCGAAGCAAAGGCGCTACACGGCAACACGGCCATGTCTACCACCAAGTTCATGTATGAATATCTATGGAGTCGATTTGGCTATCCAATTGAGCTCGTAAGCGACCAAGGAGGTCACTTTCTCAATCATTTGGTCTGCAATCTTACCACCCATTACGCGGTCGTACATAAGAAAAGCACACCCTACTACCCTCAAGAAAACAGGTTGGCTGAGTCAACGAACAAGACCTTATAAAACATCCTCAAGAAAATCGTGAACGAGAATCAAACCGATTGAGATGATAATCTGCACAGTGCACTATGGGCATATCGCACAATGTTCAAAACAAGTATTTGATCTACTCCCTTTCGAATGGCTTTCAAGTTGGAAGCAGTTATGCCCATCGAGTTTCAAGTGCCAAGTTTACGTGTTCAAGTAATCAAATGACTTTCCGAGTTCGAGTCTAAACAAAAATGGCCCGAAACAGTTACTCGAGCTCGGGGAAGATCGTATTACCAGTCTCGCACAATTGGAGCATGGGCAGCGCCAAAGGAAAACTTTTGTGGATCGACATCGGCGAGGATCCGAAAAATAATTCAAGATCGGGAAACCAGTCCTCGTGTTCCAAACCCGGCTCAGTTCGATGATGGGGAAACTTTGTTTCCAGTGGACGGGACCCTTCTGGATTATCAACGAATTCAACGAAATGTTCCAACTCGACACTTTAGCAGGGGAAGTTTTGCAAACTTGGGTTAATGGATTTCGACTAAACCCATACCTAGGCCCGACATCAACCAATCCCTTCGCCAATCACTAGCACAGTCAGGACCAACCTGTGGTAGGTAGAACACCAGATCTCGGGGGCACCTCGCCCCAATCACAATAATTACTCTACCTACTACCCGAAATTGTATACTATTATTATGAAATGAAAAACAAACCCACTAAGTATTTAAAGAACAGGCATGCCACACGAGAAAAAGAAATTACAAACGGTTCCTAGGACGTGTGGTCCTTAACTCCCAGCAATGCAAGGCAGATTCTAAATCTAGGGCACAAGCCTACGTCTCGAGAACCGAGGCACATACAAAAAGAGAGGCACCACATGCGAAGTCCTCACTTTTGCAGAAACACTCAAAGTATTCAAGCTCTCACGTCTTCTGCTCAGACGCCCTCTCACTCCCAAACCCCTTGCACAGAAGCTCTCTCTCGCTCTCTGTCTCCTTACTTCCATGACCACTCTTCCTCTCTTTCTGTTGGAACAACCATGTTAATCAAAGTATCCGAGGAGCTCCACGCTTCATTAACTAGACATGGCTTAGGGGGTTACCTCCTCGTATTCGACACCGCTCCCCACCATGAGGCACAGGCAATAACACAAAGGGTGCATCCCGACATCATCACCAACAACCAGATCCGATCAGTGTTGGGACTACAACGAGGGGGAGAACATGAAATCGAGGCTTCGCCTCAACATATCTTGGAACAACATTTCGGGGAGTATTGGGCGTCCGCGAAAGCCCATTGCACACATGGGGGACCCAATGAGTTTTTCGGTAAGCTGGCCCATTTCATCCTATAATTCGTCTGTGTACATGCAAACACATACAACATGCCCAAGAAGAAGGCTAGCCTCATCATCATGACATACCAAGGCGGTGCCATCAATTGGGGCATCATAACCGAGGAAGGAATTCGCGCCGCAATATTGGCTTTTCAAACAAGTAAACGATTATTGCCTGCCTTCGCACATCACTTAGTACTCGTAGCACCAAAGATGAGCCCCACCAAGAAGCGTTGCCGACTCCATCGCCTCAGTGAAGAACAGACTACCGAGGACTCCTCGGCCGAAAACCAGTAGCTAGTCATATTGTCGGATAAGGTAATCATGGTTGTTACCGATAAGACATTAGCCCTAACCGGACATATCAAGCAAGAGCATAATTCTCGATTCTCAGAGAAGGAAGTTATGACCTTCAAAGAATTACCTGCAGAATCTTACGAGCTCGGCACCATTTTGCAACACGGCACAGCATATGAGCTCATAGATTTCTTGGCTCGCCTCTAGATTACAGTTGCGTCCCGCATGGCTCAGGAACACGCTGAACAACAAATGGTCGAGCGGGTGAAACTAATGATGAGCTGAAATTACAAAAAGTTAGACGAAGGCGTGTCACCAAGAAACGTCGAGTGCGCATCGAGCTACCCGATCTCAACACGGCGTTAGTCAAGGTCTATCGAGATTAGAGAAGGCAACCCGCGCGGCCAAAGATATCACAGTTAGCAGCAAACAAGTGAAAACGGCCACAAAGTTATGGCAGGTCACAGGCCCCAAGCCTTGGAAAGCCGCTTGACTGAGCTTCAACAATGGCTCCACGAAAGAGGCGAACCCAACCTCCTCACCAGACCACCCCTAGTCCAACCCCGTCAATACTTTCATCCAAACGGATATGACCAATCCCCCCAACCTGTGGATGCGTCCAAACAAACCGACGAGCCCACCGACTCGGTTACGACAGAAGGCCCAAACCGCAAATACGAAGAGGAGCTCGCAGTCCAAACTATCATTGATGATAAGGCCAAGGAACATTACGAGACAACTAAAACCGAGTCGATCACTTGAAAGAACAAGCAACAAAACGTGAAGTCGACCTCCAACACTTGCTTGACGACTGAACGGCCCAGCTCGGAACAACAGAACAGAATGTCGTCACGACTCTCAAAGTCGTGTAGGACCTTGCAGCAACAAAATTAGCGGAAGTAGAGGAAGCGCAACAATGGGCATCTTGCCAACACTCCAAAGCAAGGGAGTCCTTGCGAAGTGAACTTTCGCAACTCCAACTCCGCTCAAGTCGATTCCTTCAGAAGTTAGAAGAAACCAAGGCGTAGTGAGCGGCGTTAGCGGAATCCCTCCACCAACTCAAAATCTCCACAACCCTCGAACTCGAAAGGCAACAAAACCATTATCGGCATGATTTAGCCGATAATTCGGATCGACTTCTCCAACCCTACGATATGCATACGCAAAATCTGGAGGCCCAACTCGCTAACGTCACAACATCGTGTGCGATCCTCAAGGCCAAGTTTGAACAAGACGCTGCAAAAGCACAAAACGACTAGAACACCCTCTAAGCTAAGTATGAAATGGGTGAAGACCGAATCAAAGCCATAGTGGCCAAACACATAATACAACTTAATCAAAAGGTCGAGGAGGCTCTAACCCGAGGGTGGCAAGAATGGTCGGCACAGACATCCGAATTACTGATTTTTCGAGCCGACACCCAAAACCGGAAAAAAGAAGGGCGCGGATTTGATATCATCCAAATCCTCCGGGAAGACCTCACAGATGAATACCAAGCCCTGGCAAGCATGCACACCATGACAATCGGGAACCTCCTTGAGGAATTCAACGACAATCTAATGCTGCTTAGACTCGATGTGGAAGCCTATGAACGAGTGTGCGCCTCCTCACTGAAAAGGAAGAAGAAGCCACAGCACAGGCATCCACGGCCAATGTAATAAAGAAAGCCACACCGACACCAAAAGAAGACGAGAAACCACAACCAAGAGTGGAAACCGAGCAAGTGGATGTACCGATCACCGAATCACTTCCGGAGGCAACAATTCCAGAGTCCACGACGGAGCCTCAAGACCAACCGATGGATATATTAGCCGAGTTACACACCAACAAGCTTACAAAAGAAGAGCCACCTCCAACACCGACACAGCCACACCCCGAGGGAATCCTTGTCATTTTGGAAGAAGAATGATTGTAACATAGTCTGTTTTGCTTTCGATTTTTGCGAGTTTTGGGTTCGACGTGCGAAGGCACTGTCCCACAGGCGTGCCAAGTGTTATTTGTGGGACAAAAGGGATACAATGTGAAACGAATCTAAGGATATGAGTAGGTAAAGTAGGTGAAAAATGGCAACCGAGAATGAGGAAGGTAACGGAATACGTGCAACCGAGAACGAAGGCCGAGAAGAAAGGATTGACTGAAGCGCGCCAAGAGGGAAGCTATAAAATGAGGAGTAGAATCAATAGAAAGGGGGGAGAAGAGGAATAGAGGGAGATTTATACCCTAGTCTAGAGAGGATTATGGTTATCTATCTGACTGTATGAGAATAGAACTGTGACCGTGAACCATGTAATTTTTGCATCTAAATCTATTAATACATCTATCTTTGTGGGTCTAATCTGTTCAAACTGTTATTTGGATTTGTTATCTTAATTTCAAGTAAAATTTACAAGGCCAGTTGTGCCCGACTGTTTTCGTAATCAACTAGCGATGTAATTCCGGGTTTCTTGTCCACCACTACGTACCACGACCCCTTGACCCGATTACCTTATGTTGGGAATTTAATCCCTACGGATGGGATCTGGATGAGAATCGGACAAGCCGAATGAAGAAGCCGGATGAAGAAGGGTTCCGGACGAGATTCGGAAACCAGAACCAGTGATTCCATTTGGATACGGTGCGAACCGGATCTAAGGACATATTTGTAAATATGTTAAGATAAGCCCATTGAGGCTATATTTGTAAATAGCCCAAAAGTCATATAAGTATAAATATGACTTAGGACAATCACATTATGTGGTTGTTGGTTACTATTATTTGTTGTACAGAGAGAGTGTGTGTGTGAGACACAGAGCGATACTTTGTTGTAACCTCCGATTGGCGAAGATACAGAGCTCGAGGTCGTTGCCTCCGAGTCTCTGATTGTACCTTTCTCATATAGTGATAGTTTGGAGTCCAGGGGCTCCCGTGGTTTTTCCCATTTAGGGTTTTCCACGTTAACATCTCTGTGTCCTCTTTGTTTTAGGTTGTTTTCTTCCATTCATTGTTTAAGACTCGGTTGTGGCCGAGTGCTATTTTCCACACAAACTGGTATTAGAGCCTGTTCACAAGAAATGGAAGAGTCGTTCAACAACATGTTCAAGCTCACCAACCCCAATTACTCAATGTGGAAGTCGAAGATGAGGGACATGCTGGTGGTTAAAGATCTTTGGTTGCCGGTACAGTTCGGGGACAAGAAACTGGATAAGATCTATTTCGCGACATGGGAGGTGATGCACATGAAGACGACGACGTACATTTGGTGCTTCATCGACATGAGCTTGTACAACAACTTCAATGAAGAAAGTAAGGCTCATGAACTCTAGGAGAAGATCGGCATCATGTTCCAAAACAAAAATGTTGTTAATCGGGTTTCGGTATTCCGGAAGTTAGTGGGCCTCCGGTACCAAGACGGCTCCAGTATGACAGAGCACATGAATCCCTTCCAGGGGCTAATACACCAAGCCACCTCGTTAGAAGTACCTCTCGCAGATGAGGTTCTCGCATTACTCCTACTCGGTTCCCCCCCAGATAGTTGGGAGACGTTAGTTGTCACGTTGGCCAACACCGGGCCGGAAGGAAAGCAGATGTCCTTATCAAGGGTAAAATTAAGTTTGCTAGATTAAGAAGCTCGCCGGAAGGACCGGGAGTCCGGAACCGATCCGAAGGCCTTGGTCACGGAAGATGACCAAAACCGGGGAAGAGGCCGGTATTGGAGTCCCCAAAACCGGGACAAATCGAGGACGAGGTTGAAGTCAAGGGGAAGGCCTACTTGCTACTACTGTGGGAAGTTGGGGCACTTCCATAAGAACTGTCGGCATTTCCAGAAAGAGAAAGGGGCTGACACCACCAATCCAAAGAAGAGTTTGGTCCAGAGAGGCTCGGATGGAAAAGGAACGTTGGCGATCACAACAAGTGAAGAAGAATTGATGCTCATTGCTGGGGAGAATGAGTTAAACCTTGTAGGCGATGAGACAACATGGGTTGTCGATTCCGGAGCATCGTTCCATTTGATACCTGACCGGAAATGCTTCTCATCCTACATAGCCGGAGATCACGGTTGTGTCCGGATGGGGAATGAAGGTACATGCCGAATTGTCGGCATAGGAGATGTGTTGTTGACGACATCAATCGGATGCAAATTGTTGCTGAAAGAAGACCGACATGTTCCAGAGGTTCGGTTGAACCTGATATCAGCCAATCGGCTAGATGATGAAGGCTACACGGGTAGCATTCGGAACGGAGTCATGAAATTCAGCAAAGGAAGCCTAATCATGGCTCGAGCCCGGAAGATCAACACGTTGTATTTGATGCATTCCCGGATATGTCGGGAAGAAGTGAACATAGCATCCGACACTGCCGGTGAGCTGTGGCACAAGAGATTGTGTCATATGAGCCATAAGGGGATGAAGAGACTCGCCAAAGACAATCTCGTTCCGGTGAAGGACGTGCAACTTGAGAAGTGCACCGATTGCTTGGCCGGCAAGCAAAACCGAACCTCCTTCCGGTCAAGACCACCGATGAGACGGAATGCATCACTGGAGCTGGTGCATACCAATGTGTGTCAAGTGGACACGAAGTCACATGGCGGATCGCAGTACTTCATGACGTTCATAGACGACCACAACCGGAAACTGTGGGTCTCACCGTTGAAGACTAAGGATCATGTGTTGTTTGTCTTCAAGGAGCTCCACGCGAGAGTGAAAAGAGAAACCGACCAGAAGTTGAAGGCGGTTCAAGTAGATAACGAAGGAGAATACCAGGGGCAGTTTGAGGAGTACTGTCGGTCGAAGGGAATCAGGCTCGAATTCACCATGCCACAAACGCCGGAGTTGAATGGGTTGGCTGAACGGATGAACCAGACCATAATGGAGAAATTTTGAAGCATGCTAGCACATGCAAAGTTACCCAAGACGTTTTGGGCTAAGGCGCTGATGACGGCAACATATGTGATTAACAGGTCACCCTCAACACCCTTGTAAGGAGACACGCCACAAAGAGTATGGACCGGTAAAGACGTGTCTTACCGGCATCTGAAGGTGTTTAGGTGTCTCGCATATGTGCATGTTGCAAAGAGCAAGAGAGCAAAGTTGGTTCCGAAGTCCAGGCCATGCATATTCCTTGGATATGGCGATGACGAGTTTGGCTACCGAGTGTGGGACCTAGTCGACAAGAAGTTTTTCCAGAGTCGGGACATTATCTTCATGGAGGATAAGACCATTGCCGACTGGGAGTCGGAGAAAAAGATAATGAATTCCAGATTGACAAGCAAAGATCAGTTGAAGGAGCTGAGGACCCATCCGGCCGGAAGCCGGATGACACTCGAAGAACCGGCTAGATTCGGAGCAGAAACCGAACCGACTGAAGAAGAAGAAGAAGAAGAAGAAGAAGAGGAAGCTGAAACTAGAACCGGACAAGATCCCGAATCGGATGAGGATGAGGAATAGACGGAGGAACCGGTTGCCGAAGACCAAGGACGAATATACCCTCTTAGAGAGAGAAGAACCCCCCGAAGATTTCCAGATGCAGAGCATGTGTTGCTAACCGATGAGGGGGAGCCGGAAAGCTTCGAAGAAGCAAAGAAAGACACCCACAACCGCAAGTGGTTGAGCTACATGTAGGATGAGATGGACTCCCTCCCTGCATGAGAACCACACATATGAACTGACAGAGTTGTCAAAAGGGAAGAGAGCACTCCGGAGCAAGTGGGTGTACAAGATGAAATCGGGAGATGCCGGAAACCCACCGAGATACAAAGCCCGAATTGTGGTGAAGGGGTTCCAGCAGAAGAAAGGAGTGGATTTCGACGAGATCTTTGCCCGGTTGTAAAGATGACATCAATCCAGATGGTATTGAGCATAGTAGCAAGCATGGACCTTGAGGTAGAGCAATTGGATGTCAAGACGACATTCCTACATGGGGACCTCAAAGAAGAGATCTACATGCAGCAACTAGAAGGATTTGTGAAGAAAGGGAAGGAGCACCTGGTGTGCCAGTTGAGGAAGAACCTATACGGATCAATGGTACCAGAGGTTCGACTCCTGGATCAAGGGTACCACAAGACGCAATCCGATCACTGCATGTTGGTGAAGAAATTCAACGGATGAGATTTCCTGATACTCCTCCTTTATGTGGATGATATGATGATCGTCGGACGAGACCAAGCCAAGATACGGATGTTGAAGAAGGCTTTGAACCGAACCTTCTCAATGAAAGACCTGGGTCCAACAAGATAGATATTAGGGATGCACATAATCCGGGACCGGTTGGAGAAGCTATTGTGGTTGTCACAGGAGAAGTACGTGACAAAGGTGCTTCAAAGGTTCAACATGTCAGAGGTGAAACCGGTCGGATCGACACTTCCAGCAAACTGCAAGTTGTCTGGAAAGCAGAGCTCGAAGACAAATGCAGAGAAGTCGGATATGACAAAGATACCATATGCCTCTACCGTCGAAAGCTTAATGTACGCAATGGTGTGCACCCAGCCGGATATTGCATATGTTGTCGGAGTAGTCATCCGGTTCATGAGCAACCCGAGAAGAGAGCACTGGAACGTAGTCAAGTGGATACTCCGGTATCTTAAAGGCACCTCGAGTATATGCCTCTGGTTTGGCTCCGGTAAACCCCAACTTGACGGATTCACGGATTCAGATATGTCGGCTGATGCAGATACCAGATGGTCGACATCTGGATATGTCATGACTTATGCAGGGGGAGTCGTATCATGGCAGTCGAGGCTGCAAAAGTCTGTTGCACTATCAACAACGGAAGCGGAGTACATGGCAGATGTGGAAGTTGGCAAGGAAGTAATATGGATGAAGGACTTCATCAGAGAGCTAGGGATCTGATAGGAGGAATACCGGCACTACTGCGATAGTCAAAGTGTCATCCACCTTGTGAAGAACACGGCCTACCATTCCCGGACCAAGCACATCCAGAGGAGATATGATTAGCTTCGGGAGAAGGTAGAAGATCAAGACCTCGTGCTGACGAAGATCCACACGAAGGAGAACGGATCGGATATGATGACCAAGGTGCGTCCAACTGACAAGTTGGACACGTGTCGAAGACGGATCAGATTAACGAGAAATCCCATGCTAGAGTGAAGGGGGAGTTTGTTGGGAATTCGGTCCCTCTGGACGGGATCCGGATGAGAACCGAATGAGCCGGATTAAGAAGCCGGATTCGGAAGGGTTCCGGACAAGATCCGGAAACTGGAACCAATGATTCTGTTTGGATACGGTGTGAATCGGATCTAAGGACATATTTGTAAATATGTTAGGATAAGCCCACAAGTGGTATGTTGACTCAAAAAGCCTCTCCGCCTCTCTAGGGCCTCAAGCAAGGACTTAGAGCGTGGCACTCGAAGATAACCCAATATCTTCATCAAATCGGCTTCAATGTGTCCAAGTCCGACAACTCTCTGTTCATCCAGAGTGACTCTAGAGGACAAGTATTTATCATCATTTATGTGGATGACTTGGTTATAGGAGGAGAGCATTTAGCAGATATTGAGAACATCAATAAGCTCCTCTCCAGCCGATTCGAAATGAAAGACATGAAGGAGCTTCATTACTTTCTGGGAATAGAAGTAATTCAGACTCATGACGACATCATGATCTCCCAACAACACTATATCCTCAATCTTCTCTACAAGTTTGGGATGACAGAGTGTAAGCCCGTCACTACCCCTCTCAATCGAAACCTAAGGCTAGATGCCAATTCTAGCACAGAAGAGTGTGAGCTGATGTTTTATCATTGACTTGTCGAAAGCCTGATCTATCTCACCATCATTCGACTTGACCTAGGCTACTTGGTCGGCCTCCTTAGCCAGTTTATGCAGACACCGTGAAACATTCATCTGGACTATGCTAAGCGAGTATTACGTTATGTGAGTGGGACAATGGACTTCAGCATCCTCTATAAATCGGCCACAACGATTCGACTCAAAGGGTACACCGATACCGATTGGGCCGGCTACAAAGCTGACAGACGATCGACATCCAGATTCGTCTTCTCCCTCAGCAGCAAAGCCATATCATGGAGCAGCAAAAAGCAGCCGACAGTTGTCAAGCACCGAAGCCGAATACAAGGGCGCGGTCGTCGCTGCGTGTGAAGCCGTTTGGCTCAAAAGACTATAGAAGGATCTGGGCGTTCCCATCAAGGATTTGATTGTCCTGTATTGCAACAACATGAGCATCCACCTAGCCCGCAACCCAGTCTTCCACGCTCGGACTAAGCACATTGAGGTGCACTATCATTTCATCTGAGAACATGTCCTGGCCGGAGATATCGACCTACAACACATAAGCACAACCCTGCAGACGACTGACATATTCACGAAGGCACTAGGAGTCAACAAGCTATGGTAGTTCACAACGAACCTCGGTCTCTCGACCATTGACTAGCCAAGCTTGAGGGGGAGTATTAAGGAAATGCCTTACATGACGAATTAGAAAGTGCCCGACAAACGCCGACATGAAGGAGTAGCCGAATCGAAGTAGTACCGACCATCCGAAGCCGAAGCCGGTTCAACCGAATCGAAGAGACCAAACCAACGTTTTGGCGAACGGAAGTTGTGTTTGAAGGGGCATGTTGCGAATCAAACTCAATTTCCCGTGTGTGTGGGAACACACTCTAGGATACTCAAGTGTGTGACCACCCCCACCTCCTTCTATAGTAACTAGTGTGTCATAGAAGTTAATATCCTATGACAGATATTCTTTAAGTAGTTACGACTCGACCTCTTTCCCAAGAGGCGACTCTAGTGAGAGAACCTAGAGAGAAGGTGACTATATAAGCACCTTCTCCTTCTCTTTGTAATTTTCTATTTTTCTGTAACCTTGAGCTCTTTCTCTCTCTCCACACACACACACACACAGAGTTCTTCCGCTACATAGAATCATCACCGATTCTTTACAAATATAGATAATTATTATTAAGGAAATGACAAATCTGGATAGTTTTACTGATTAGGATCCACGCCATTTTGTAGCCAGTAGTCGGATAGGCACCGTTTTGTATTGTTCTACCGGATGCCTATATAAAGGATCCGGATCAATGTATCTTTACGGAAGTAATATAAGTTAAGGATTAAATTTGGCTACTCCATTGTCTATCCGTATGTTATCTTGTATACTTGCCATTTGTGCAATAACTAGTGATCTTACACGTGTAATTAAGTGCCGGATACGTTGTATGTGTTCCGAAAAGTAACCGGATAATGTAAGTGTATGAGTGTTCAATCATCATCCATATCTCCGACCACCCCTTTTGATGTGTATTCTAAAAGGGAATACCCTGTGTTAGTGGCTAAGTCCAGCCCAGGAGTAACACTGATCAAGTTTAAAAGAATGTGGTGTGGCTTCATGGGGTGTCGGACAATGTCACCTCGGATCACGGACCCCAATTTGTCTCTTGTTTTTTGCGATGGCTCCTTCAGACACTTGACACAATAGGGAATTTTTCCTCGTCCTATCATCCTCAAACTGATGACCAAACTAAGTAGGTGAACCAAATTCTAGAGCAATACCTTAGGTGCTCACTTAGCTACCAACAAGATGATTAGATCGACCTCCTACCATTGGTAGAGTTCACATATAATAATACGTTACATGGTTCAACCGGGATCACCCCATTTTTCGCCAACTATGGTTTCCATCCTCACTTCAATATCTCCAACCCTGGTAACTCTATGAACCCTTCCGCGGAAGAGCGTGCCTGTACTTTAGCGGACATTCATCAAAGACCTCTCCCTCAAGCTCATCCTTGTTGGGGACCAGTACAAAGCGCAAGATGATCATCATCGCTCAACCACACCCACCTTTGTAGTTGGTGATCAAGTCTGGCTCTTACATCACCATGTTGACACAACTCGACTTTGCGAAAAGTTTGACTACAAAAGTTGGGGCCTTTCCACATCATTTAGTGTATCAACCCAATCACTTTCTAGCTAGAAGTTACTCCGCATTTCCGGATTCATGATGTCTTCCATGCCTTTCTCCTTGAACCTCATCATCCATCCACTCTTCCGGGAAGACACTCTCCACCTCCACATGTAAGGAGTATGAGGTTGACAAGATTTTGGACTCTCGTTGGCATCAATGACAACTTCAATACCTTGTCTTATGGAAAGGGTACCCCATTTTAGAGGTAACTTGGGAACCGATCCAACATTTGGTGAATGCACTGAATGTTGTTCATGCATTTCATCACAAATATCCACAAGAATCAAGGATGACATCTTACGAGGCATGCTTAGCGGGGAGGATAATGTCATGGACATGACAATAATCATCTCAAGATTCAAACTCTTGACCTCTTGTATTATAATCAAGTGTTATGTTGTAACCAACACATCCAATACATGGTCATGTTATATATATCTTAGTAGATTATCTATTCCATGCTCTAAGAGTTTTTAGAAGCTTCCAAAAAGCCCTGGAAGCAAGAATATTCCAGAAGATTCTACATGAAAATGGGTCTATGCATGGAAATCAAGAACTAGACACGGAGCCCAAAAACATATGTAAATACAGGGGTTACATAATCCTATATTCTGATTCATCTATCTCTTACTTCTCGCCCTATCTCTCAATATCCTACCTTTTGCCTAGCTCTGTTTTGCTCTGCTCTATTTGTTCGTGACAACGACTCTCGATGTTCAAGAACATTACCAACAAATGTTGCAATGGAGAGTGAGTGGGAGAGAGAGAGAGAGAAAGGACATGGGGTGAAAGTATATGTTAAGAAGTTGAAATGCATTCTCATGAGTATTTTTTGGATGTCGGCGCATGTGGGGGTCATTACTAACATGCATATTCAAGTTTTCTAATGGCTTTACATGAGGTCACACAACTTACATGTATACATAGAAGAGAAGATTAAGAAGTCATATGAATCTAACAATGGGTTTTACATGCAATTAATATAATTGTGTGCTTGTAACATATGTACATATTAAAGAAGGTTTAGAGAAGACTAGGAAGTTGTAACAATGGGTTTTACATGCAATTAAATTTATTGTGTGCTTGTAACATATGTACATAGTAAAGAAGGCTTAGAGAAGACTAGGAAGTTGTAACAATGGGTTAGATAGATAGATCTATATATATTATAGAGAGAGAGAGATTATGTTTATTGAGAAAGAGAGAGTATGTATGGTGTGATATAGAGAGGTTGAAAGTCTAGCCTTAAACCTAATGCCTTGTGTTAGTGTTCAACTTACCACTATGGCGAGGGATTGATGATTGGTAGGCTCCCATAAGGTTCACCCTTAAACATGATGACTAGGGTCAAGTACGTGCTTCTTTTGCACCATTGCATTGGAGGACAATACACATAGGTGCATACAATTTGGAAGTACCTATATGAGATTGGAAAGAGTTATTTGGAAGTACTTATATGAGATTGGCAAGTTTTAACTCGTTGCTATTTGAAGCCTCAATAATATGTTTTTTGTTCAATATGTTCAAAATGGTCCAAATGACGTTGGCGATGTTTTTTCAATTTTTATGATACTGTGGATTGCAAATGCAATTGCTTTCATGTCGAAGACATTGGGTGAAAGTCTATATGAAGAAGTTGAAAGGCACTTTCATGTGGAAATTTTATACATTAGAGTAGGTGGGGATCATTTCTAAGATTTGGCAATGGCTCGACTCAAGCTTGACCCGAACCGTTAAGCTATTTAAAAACGGTTTGGTGGTTCGGTTCAGTTCGGGTCGGTTACGGCTTGAGAATTCCTTAACCAGTTTGACATCTCGGTTTGGGATAGCTCAAGCCAAATCGAACCGATTTGGTCTAAATTGGTTCCCAAAGCGGCTAAGCCTCAACTGGTTTAGGAACCGATTCGGTTCGATTTTGGAAACTCGCAAACCGGTTAAGGCTTAGCAAGTTTGGTTTGGACAAGGTGAAACCGGTTAAGCCGAGACCAAACCATTGCCACTTCCTAATCATTTCCTCAAGAGTATGCATGATACTCAGGTTTCCTAATGGCTTTCAAGGACATCCCTCTCCCTACTTACATAGGTAGGTAGGTAGAGAATTGACTAAGAAGGTGTAACAAGTGGGTTTTGAATGCAATTAATATACATACGTACATAATTGTGTGGTTTTACCGAAAAAGAGAGAGTATGTTGAAAGTGTTTCATAGACACAATATGTATACATATACATACAGTATGAGTATATGTACATACATTTTGATACACATGTAACATAAGTTTGGGTTTGTGTGTGTGGACAGTGGAGTAGTGAATAGTAGTTACATATATTTTAGGCAGGCATTTTCTTCTTCTTCTGTCTTCTTCTGTTTTCGTCTATTTCAATTTTCTATACATACATATACTCTCTCTCACCGAGCGAGAGAAACTGTGAGAGGGGAAGGGTTTTTTGTTTTCACTCGTTTTGATTTGGTTGGAAGTCGATCGCGACAAAGACACAGAAAAGAACGGAACAATTTAAACACCGGCAAACAGGTATCCTTCTTCTTCTTCCTTTCCTGCACAACAAATTTCTAGGTTTTCTGTATACATATTACAAACACAAGAGTGAATGTTGAGTTGGAATGGATATCATGACGGTGTGGTTTCTCTTCTCTTCTTGCTTTATTTATTACTTTACCCGTTTGAGTGCCAATCAACACTAGATTCCTTTTTCCTGCATTTTTCCGCACTTGGCTCCCTCCCATTTATGTGTGTTTTTGGTTGTTGTTTACTTTCTCCCTTTTTTTTTTTTTTTTTTTTTTTTCATGTGTCATCCTCATCCTACTACAATTCATTCTTTTCCCACAGAATTGTTCTTCTAGGCTCGCCACCCACTGGGGGAGTAAGGCGCTTTTGGTTTCTCCAAGGCATGGCAGCAGTGTGGTCTGATGATGTGGGAGCTGACCATCTCTCTGCCCACAACAACCACAACAATCACCATCACCATCACCATCACCACAACCACAACTATAATTATTCTCCCAACAAAAGCAGCAACTATTCACTGGAGTCTCGGTCTAATTATAGATCATCATATGTTCCACCACATCTGAGAATGCCTCATGGAGGTGCACAGCCCTACCCCCCAGATCGCAGACCCATCCTCCCTGCCCCTGAGGCTGGCTATGCACCTACCACCTTTGGTCCACGGCCTGGTAGTGATGGCAGTGGTGGGAGGGGCGGTGGCAGAGTTGGTTACCATGTGGGGCGCCAAGGAATTGGCGGTTGGGCACCTGTTAGTGGAGGTCAAACCACGTGGCCAGGATCAGAAGGAGGTCGAGCAAGCTGGAATGGTGCCTCCTCTCGCAACAAGGAGGTTAACCCCTTTGTGAATGATGATGTAACTGAGGAGCAACTCTTCGATCAAGAGAATACTGGCATCAACTTCGATGCATATGAAGACATACCTGTTGAAACTAGTGGTGGAAATGTCCCCCCTCCAGTGGCAACCTTTGCCGAAATAGATCTGGGTTCGGCTGTAAATGAGAACATTAAGAGATGCAAGTATGTAAAGCCAACTCCTGTGCAAAGGCATGCTATACCCATATCAATGGCTGGAAGGGACTTAATGGCTTGTGCACAGACAGGCTCTGGAAAAACAGCAGCATTCTGTTTTCCTATCATCGCTGGCATTTTAAGTGGTCCTCCAAATGCAAGGCCTCCGAGAGGGAGTCGCACAGTGTTCCCTCTTGCGCTTATTCTTTCACCAACAAGAGAGTTATCAATGCAAGTAAGCTACCATCTCAAGAGCTGATATTGTACGTTTTTTGCGTAAGAAGGTTATTTTGCTAATTTTGAAATGGTACCAGATTCATGATGAGGCAAAAAAATTTGCTTATAAAACTGGTGTGAGGGTGGTTGTTGCATACGGTGGTGCACCCATCAATCAACAGGTCTTTTATTAACTTCTCTGATTTTTTCAAATACATATTTATTTTGAAAGGAACGCTTTGTTACAAACTCTAAAAGCATAATTAAATTGGTTTTATGCGTTACTTAGGCACCTGCATGTTTTTTCTGGCTAGTGTTTGATTGCTTGAAAGGATATGAGCTCATCTCTTGATTTATCAACATGGTGACGAGTTATTGCATAGCAATGAAATCCGTAATTCTTGATGAATACATTTTTTCTAGCTATGTATGGCTTACATTTTAAAAAATTAGATCCTCTGTTTGTTAATGTGTGTGTGCAATGTGTATGCTATGTGCATGTTCCAGCTTTGGCGAATGAAGGTTGATGGATGCCTTCGGAAAAGTTCCACAATAACTGTCGAGAATATTTCTTATGTTAACATTTTTTATTTTTATTTTTAAGATTCACCTTGGTATTAATGGAAAGATGGCCAAAGGCCACAAAGAACTCTTACATGAAAACCCAACCACCATACCCACATAAACCAACATGTCGAATAGCAAAAGCCCCCACGCAGCTACCTTAGAAACTGTATTTACACATCTAAAATCGGGATCCTTCCATAATGGGGGTTGGAAAAAGCCACCTTGGTGGAGCATATCTCCACTTTATTCTCTCCCCAAAAGAGGTGAAGACCTCTCTGCCTTTGTCCACATTTCTTATGGGAACATTTGGATTCCTGCAAGTTGCTTTAGGTGATTTTTCATGTGATTAAGCAGTGTGACCATTTGTGATATGCGTTTTATTTCTAAACCAAACAACTATACATGGTATGAGATCTTTTGAGGATATTGTTTTTGTGCACTACCTTGCGTTCCTCTCCAGATGTTTCCAAAGATCTTTTGAAGTTTCACACCCATGACTGTGATGAGTTACCAATCGTGCAAACAATTCTACAATTATTTCTAGAGCTTTCTCATCTTTATAACTCCAAAAGCCCCTAAGCCCTATATTGATAGTACATATACATATTATTCGTATAAGATATTCTCAATAGTAAGATCCGTAATCGTGGTCAACACCTAATCGTAGTTTATTGTCATGGATCTAATCAAGTTCTAATTATTTTATATGAAGACTACCCAACTGCCCAACCAAGATCAAGACCATCAGTCATGTGGTCACATCGATTATGTAAATCCTTAGGGTTAAGTATATAGTCACACACAGTCTCTGTTGCGTCTTACTCTAAAGATAACAACGGGTCTATGGGGTTCCATTTTGCCCCATGTCAAGCAAAAGTTAGTTTTATACATCCTGCTAGATTCATCCTTTTGGAGTTGGAAGTATGAAATGGAAACCAGAAGCAGAAGCAGAAACTTAAATAGAAATAGGCAATTTTGGTGAGACCGCAGATGTAAATGGCAAGGACTGTGAACCAGTGTAGGCATAATGAAGAACAAGAAGCATCAATCTATATATAAGTCGTCAAATGGTGATATTTATCATCCATGTCCATCAAACTTGGAAATCTAGCAAACGACCGTAGACGAAACTAATGAAAAAGCCATATTACTTCTTTATACGTACCTTTGAGTGTTACGACGTTAAGTTTAGTTGGGCATGGATGAACAGAAGACAAAAATACACAAGTGACAACAGCCAAGATTTCGATGGATATTTGAACAAAGTAAAAGACAATGCATTTCCAGTAAAGAAATACTAATTTGATTTTTTGTTTGGAATCGTCTCTTTCATTATTTTATACCTTTAGCTGGAATATTTTAAAGCTTGCATAATACTTGGCATCATTTTTGGAACTCTTTTCTGTTTTTTCTTTTTTTAAACAGGAAAAGAATTCTGAACTGTTAACATATATTTTAATGCTTTATTTTTAACTCTGACTGTGTATACTCTTTGTATATTCTTATATCTCTAGCATCACATGAAATAGTAAATTGGTTGTTATAATCTGGGCTACACTCACCCTGACATATAAAGAGCCGAATATAAGACATAATGTAGTTATTGTTTCCAACACTGATTATGAGAAGCAAGTAAGGTTTTCAACTTTCCATGGACATTTATTGTGTCTCTATGTTTAGCCAAAAACTTCCTATAGATGTGGTTTTTGCTTGGTGCAGACTGGTGAATAACAGGATATATGCATTCGTTGCTCACTAATGGGTTTCCCAGTTTATTCATGGCATGTTCTCATTTATATCCATATTTGGAACTGAGACAAATGTGCACAGGACTTAACTGACATATATATATTTTCTGAGTAGTTATAAGCTTATGTTGTGAGAGCCTATATCTTTCTTTGTTCTTTTTGTTTTAACTAATTACTAATTTATAGGCTGTCAACATTGTTCAATAATCACTTATAAATCTTAAATATATTTTGGAGATATAGATATGTATATTAGGTTTTCCAGTGCTATTCAGAGTGCAAAATTCCAGTCATACAGGCATTGATATCAAGATCATGTATTTTTATGAAAATCTTCGTTGTACCAAAATAGCTATATTCGTTGACACTCTACAACATGCAAGTCTTACAATAATATTTGATCTTTCAAAAGAAATCACTGGCGAAAACACAAATGAGAAATAGAAGAGAATGATAACCATGAAGGGCATTTAATATATATTCCCATATTTGTATTTGATCTTGTGTATATTCTGGGTTTTCTAAATTTGTGTTCTGATTCATATTTATTTCTTTACTTTGTACCAGTATTCATCATTGGAAAATTTCTTGTGTTTTTGCATGAGTTGGGGATGTGATTGACTATGAAGATTTTATATTTGAATATTTGCAAAGTACTTCTTTCATTAATCATAAATGCGTGTACTTATTAAAGATATTTATTATTTGATTTTAATTTATTGACAACCTTAAAATTCCTGATGCGTAGTTTGCATTTCTGTTGGCGAAATATTTCTTTTTACCGTTTTATTTTCATTAAACATTACAATATTTTTTTACTGTGGAGTTAAATTTTCTCAGAGAGACACACTCTTCATTTATATATCCTATGGCTCATGGTATTATTTCAGCTACGAGATCTTGAGAGGGGAGTTGATATTTTGGTTGCAACACCCGGACGCTTATCTGACCTGTTGGAGAGGGCTAGAGTATCTCTATCTCAAGTACGCTACTTGGCCTTGGATGAAGCTGATCGGATGCTTGACATGGGATTTGAGCCACAGATCCGCAGGATTGTGGAGCAGATGGATATGCCACGAGCAGGGGAGAGGCAAACTATGCTATTTAGTGCAACCTTTCCAAGAGAAATTCAGGTAATACAACATGCATGTGCTGTTAAGGTAATAATCTTTTTCTTGGGTTTTCTTGAAAGTAATTAAAATGAGGTGGTGTCAATGCTTTGCAGAGGTCTTGAGTCAACATAAATGCAGTAAAGTATTTGTGTTTACTAGAGTATCTCATTCGTTGTAGGTAGGGTAAAACACCATGATTGTACAGTGTATCAATTTGTTCTCATGTCAATTGTATCTATTTTCAAGAAGATCTTAGAGTTTACATTACACAGGATTTACCATTTGCTGTGAGAATCTCTATGGAGTTGAGGGCTTCTTTTGTGGGTGCTGGATAGAGAAAAGGGTCTGACGTTTGACAAGACTTGAACAATAAGAGTGAGGAATGAGGTCCTTTTTCTGTTTATGAGGAAGTAAACTAGCATCAACCGGCTGAAAAATACAGAATGCCAGCTAGGATAAAAGAAACTCTGTTTCTTTCTAAATCCACAAAACAAATTTATGAAATCTGATCTTATGGAAGTTCCATCTCTTGATTATAGGCATTTTGCTAACAGATCCTCAATTGTAGTATGGGAACTCGTGGCTCACATTAGCTAGACTGTCTATTACATTAATTACTCTAGGGCTCTTGATTCACGAGTCATCATGTCTATAGCATTAGTGTCCTTGATATTTAGCGTCGTGATGTGGGTGTTTTGCTGTACCCTAGAACATTCTGCCTCATGAATCTTTCACAGTTTTTTGCTATCTTTCATCTAGATTCTATCAGAAAAGCTACTCATATGATACAGGATTAGAAAGATATCTGTTTCTTTGTGTGTGGATCTGAATTATGAATATTTATGTGATCTAATGAAGTTAATTTATTTTTATTAGCATAAATGTTTGTGAGAAAGAAAAATGTCAGGAAACTGATACCGTTCTTCTTTACATAGAATGACAATGACATTCTAGGTCCAGAAAGGTAATCCCATTGTGCAAGATATAAGAACATCTGCTTGTCTTTGAGTAATGTATCCAAATTGTGAATACCTAGGCTTATCTCATTGAGTTTAATTATGTTTAGAATTTATTTTACGAATCTTGAATGTGCACTTTTTTAATTTTCATGTGGTAAAATTTCTGCCCTCGACATGGAACTATCCACCAGCTTGGAGAAGTCTAGATATTTTTAGTGTATCAACAGTTTTGATCTGAAAAAAGCAGTCAGAGATTGAAGCATTAATTAGGTCATGTTTTGTTGAGAAGCAAGCTCAACATGGGCCGGATCGGGTGAAGACCGAATCGGCTAGGCCGGGATCGGATCGGTGAGCTGGTAGGCCGTTAGAGGCCTACAATCCTAGCCTAGTAGATAGTTTGGGAGTTAATGTCTGTCGCTCAGTTATGAGCATTGAAGTACATGTCGGTCCTTTTAAGGACTTGTATAAAAGTGATCTTTGAGCACATTTGTATGTACAGGGTGTTATTTTGAATTTGAGTTTTACTGTTCTGCTCTCTCTGTCTCGCTTGTGTACTCTCTATCTCTCTCTCCATTGTTCTTAGTGTTTACCGTTCTCTGTTACTGTCCGGCTGAGCCGGTTGTGTCTGTTTAACTTCCGCACACTAATCTTTACATGGTATCAGAGCGCGAGGGTTGAGAATCCTTTGTTGCCGACAAACGCTCAAACACAGACAAACCCTAACACCCGGTTGAGAACAGACAAGAAGAAGAAAATGGACAGAAGCATGGCAAGCTCACTTCGACGGAAAAGCTTGACAGGAGCAACTACGCGTCTTGGTCCTACAAGATGCACCAATACTTGCTAAGGCACGACTACTGGAGTTATGTGGAAGGAGTGAACGAAGTAGTGCCGGGTTCAACACACAAGGATTTTCCAGTGTGGGAGCAAGCAGCAAGCCGAGTCTTGTACTGCCTTGCATCCTGTGTGCACACGCAGATGCTCGGCTACATTCGGGATGCGAGGACGCCAAAGGAGGCTCAGGAAAATCTAAAAAAGATTTTTGCCGCAAGTACAACGGCCCGGAAGTTGCAGCTCCGGCAAGAGCTCAACAATATTCGACAAAGGGATATGACAGTGACCGACTACACCACAAAGATCAAGGAGATTTGTGACGCCTTGGGGTCCATCAACATGACGGTGGACGAAGATGAAATGGTGCAGATCTGCCTTGGTGGCCTAGCGCAAAGGTACGGGCTGATCCGGACGATGATTTGGAGAAGCCACTGTCGTTTTTTGACCTACAATCAATGCTTTTGGTCGAAGAAAACCACGCGGGTGCGTCAAGGAGCACACAATCCGACAACTGGTGTTGTACACAGAGGTAGATAGGCCCGGTGGACGTGGAGGACGAGGTGGATTTGCACGCAATGGTGGCGGCCAACAAGAGCAGGAAAGAAGGCACATAGGTGGTGCCGACAACAGTTATGGACCCTCCACAAGCAGGGGGGGGTCAAAGGGGCGCCAGAACCGGCAAGCAAAGGCCGAAACGGAATGCTAGTATTGTTGCTGGAAGGGCCATAGAGAGAGTGAGTGCTGGAAGAAGTGCGCCGATTTGGACAAATCCGGATCCGGCAGAGCCGAACATGGAAATTGACAGCGTTCACAATATGCCGAAGGGTCGGAAGGAGCCAAAACTAAAAAGGGCCCAACCTTTGTGATGAAGCACAAGGCAAGTTCGATGAAGAAGAGCACCTTGAAACCGAATGAGGTGTGGTATGTCAACTCTGGAGCGTCAAATCATATGACGAGCCACATAGTGGTTCTCCTACCTGGAGAAACAGAACAACCGGGAGTCGTCGAAATCAGAGACGACACCTTGCATCCGATCGAACATGTCGGATAGAATCGGAGACTTATGAACTTACTGCACGTTCTGACAATAACGAAAAACTTGTTGTCGGTCGAGCAGATCGTTGATCAAGGGATGTAAATCCGGTTCACCCACCTAGGGTGCTTCATCAAAGAGGAAGGCCAAATCATCGCGCAAGGGTGCCGGGAAGGGAGGATGTTCATCCTCGACCCAAATGGCGTAGGCACTGCACTGTTCGCCAAAGGACAAAGAGTCAAGTCGGACGTTGACTTATGGCATAAGTGGATCGGCCACGTCAACTATCAAAGGCTTCAAGAGCTGCAAACGATCAAGTAGTTTTCGGATTGCTGAAATTTAGTGGTCAGAAGGCTTCCCCAACGAGTGAAATCGGAGCCGGAATAAGCTCGACTTAATACATTGGGAAATATGGGGACCGATAAATAATGTGATCCTAGGCGGGAGTCAATACTTCGTCTCTTTCATCGACGACTATATAGCCGACACACTTGGATCTACTTGATCGAAAAGAAGAGTGAAGATTTCGACTGTTTCTAGAACCTAAAAAGTCTAGTAGAAAAGGAAATAGAAAGAAAGATCAAGTGCCTGCGGTCAGACGACGCAAAAGAATACTTTTCCGCCAGTTCAATTGTTATCTACAACAGATGGGAATTCGGCGAGAATTCAGCTGTAGACATAAACGCCGGAGCAGAATGACGTAGCTGAACGAAAAAATCGGTCGATTGTCGAAGCAACACGGGCAATGCTTGAGGAGAAGACCATGCCCAAGTTTTACTGGGCCGAAGCGGTTTGAACAACGGTCTACATCTAGAATCGGATTGATATGGGAGAATTCGACACCAACTGGAGCGAAGACCGACCTCAAGAGTTGAGGTCGGATGCAGCCAAGAGGGCCCTAAAATCGGCAAATGAGAAGCTCCGCCGATCGACTCGCCACAAGAAGTAGTTGATCCAGTATGGTTATAACGAGTACATGGCACACCATTTTGCGTACATGACGAAGGTGGTGGAAGTCCGCAAGTCGGAGAGCTAAGCGGAGGCATCACAGGATGCTAAATGGCGTTTGCCCATGGAGGAAGAAATGCGGGCACTTGATTCCAACGAGACATGGGACTTAGTTGACCCTCCTCGAAACTGCAAACTGATTGGATGTAAGTGGGTGTATAAGGTGAAATACAATGCCGACGGTTCGGTCAACCAGTACAAGGCCCAATTGGTGGCCAAGGGATATGCACAGACCCACGGAATTGACTACGATGAGACCTTCGCACCGGCAGCGAAGATGACGATGTCATCGGTTCATGTGGTGCTGGCAATCGCAACGGCAAGGGGGTGGCATCTCCACTAGATGGACATGAACATGTTTCTTCAAGGTGATCTTGAAGAACAAGTCGGCAGTATGTAGACTGAAGAAATTGCTTTATGGCCGTAAGCAAGCCCCCTGTGCTTGGAACTCGAAGATCACGCATTGATTGCATAAGATGGGGTTTGCAGCCTCCAAGTCTGACTCTTCATTGTTCATTTCAGAAAAGTCCGAAAGGTCCGGTATGCATTCTAATGTACGTCGACGACTTGGTCGTCACCGGACCCGACTTTGCTGAAATTGGCCAAGTAAAGTCCCAGCTGTCAGACGCATTCGAGATGAAGGACTTGGGGGACCTTCACTACTTTCTCGGGATCGAAGTGATCCACACCCCCGATGACATATTATTGTCTCAACGACATTATGTATTGAATATGCTGTAGAAGTTCGGTATGACGGATTGTCGATACGTCTCTACTCCCTTCAACAAAAACCTGAAGCTACATCCCGAGTCAGGAGCGGCCTACAATGATCAATGGTTCTGACAAATTGTTGGAAGCCTTATATATTTAACTATCACCCGACCTGACCTTCGCTATTTGGTCGGAGTGATGAGTCAGTTGATGCAGCGACCGACAACCGAGCAATATGTTAGCGGCACGGAGGATCGGGGAATATTGTATCGACACGGTATA
Source organism: Azolla caroliniana (assembly GCF_043228905.1). Classification (NCBI taxonomy): domain Eukaryota; kingdom Viridiplantae; phylum Streptophyta; class Polypodiopsida; order Salviniales; family Salviniaceae; genus Azolla; species Azolla caroliniana. The sequence continues at coordinate 14,442,429 of NW_028230445.1, read as the reverse complement.
GCCGAATAGTTAGTCGGCTATATGGATGCCGACTGGGCCAGAAGCACCGAAGCTAAATATTGAGGAGCCACCGTCGCGACTTGTGAAGCTATATGGCTTCGGCGGTTGTTGCAGGACTTACGGATCGAAGTTCCCACTTCAATCCCGATCTACTGCGACAACATTAGCAACATACAGCTAGCCAAGAACCCCGTGTTCCATGCTCGCACAAAGCACATAGAAGTGCATGATCACTTTGTGCGCGAGCGGGTCTTGAGCGGTGAAGTTTAACTCCGATATGTTCGAACCGATCGGTAGGTTGCCGACATCTTCACCAAAGCGCTCGGATCGGACAAGTTGCAACACTTCTTGGAGATGCTTGGGCTATAACATCTCAATGTGCCGCACAGGTAGAGAAAAATGGAGAGAGCAACGAAGAAAGTTGAAACTGAACAAGATGCCGAATCGATTGAAGAAGTCGACATATCCGATAGAGTTGGAACAAGCGGCAAAGGCGGCAGAGTCAAGGACAGAGCCGACCAGAAGAAAGAGGCTGGGACCAGAAAATGGTCGGATGTGGTCAAGGGCTTGCAGACGGATGACGAATTGGAGACAGCTGAGTCGGTCGAGTGGTTTGATTCGGACGAGCCGAATCAAGTGAAAGCCAAGCGGACAGGAAGGCAGCCGAAGCCGACACCGAAACGAAGGATTCGACGGGTCGAGAAGCGCCAATACCGCGACAACGATGGAGCTGAGATGGGCCTGATGAGCAGACAAGCCGACTGTAGGGGTCGAGATGCGGGGGTTGGATGGGTCAAGATGCATGGAGTTGGATGGGTCAAGAAGCGTTGGACTGGAGGGGTTGTGGAACGCAGGACCGAACCGGATGAGGGGTGTGAGCAAGGCGAAAAGACGCTAGGAGAAGCCGAGGCAAGGAACTGGCAGATCAGATGGAATCTCAGTTTGAGATTGAGGGGGAGTGTTGAGAAGCAAGCTCAACATGGGCCGATGGGCCGAATCGGCTGAACAAGCCGAGAGCTAGATTGGGTGAAGATCGAATCGGCTAGGCCTAGATTGGATCGGTGAGTCGGATCCATGAGAGCCGGTAGGCCGTTAGAGGCCTACAATCCTAGCCTAGTAGATAGGCATATTTTTTGGGAGTTAGTGTCTGTCGCTTAGTTATGAGCATTGAAGTACATGTTAGTACTTCTGTCAGTCCTTTTGAGGACTTGTATAAAAGTGCTCTCGGAGCACATTTGTATGTATAGAGTGTTATTTGAATTTGAGTTTTATTGTTCTGCTCTCTCTGTCTCTCCTGTGTACTCTCTCTCTCTCCATTGTTCTCAGTGTTTACTGTTCTCTGTTACTGTCCGGCTGAGCTGGTTGTGTCTATTTAACTTCTGCACACTAATCTTTACATGTTTGCAATAAAAAACCACCAACATCATGGAGTGAGAGATTTAGTGATTTGTTTTGGCAGAGGCTGGCTGCAGATTTCTTGTCTAATTATATCTTCTTGGCTGTTGGAAGAGTGGGTTCGAGCACTGATCTCATTGCCCAAAGGGTTGAATATGTTCCGGATCAAGAGAAACGAAGCATGTTGATGGATCTCATTCATTCTCAGAAGGCAAATGGGAGTCAAGGGCAAGGAAAGGTAACATGCGTGAATTTGAGTTATGGATTGCTGATACATAAATATTTGTAGTCTGAACATTTTGATATTCTCTCTTTCTCTTATACTAGAGATTCTCATTTCTTATTGATGTTTTTACTATCGTCATTCTTTATTTAATGTTTTTACTCTTGTTCTTAATTTACGTGGATTTGAAACAGCTACCATTGACCCTTGTGTTCGTGGAAACAAAGCGGGGGGCAGATGCTTTGGAGGATTGGTTGTGTCGTATGGGATTTCCGGCTACGACAATACATGGGGATCGTACACAACATGTATGCTGTTGTAGATTGATTTGAAAATAATAGTTATCTATATTGTGGTAAAGCCTTGAGTAGAAGATAGTAATTATCTACACTTTCATAATATGTTTTTGAATCAGGCATTGGATATATGCTCTCTTTTAATGTTCACATTTGCTAAAGGTTGTTGAGGAATCTTGCACACATTTTTTGGTCCTACAGTCAATAATTGGTTTGCAGAGACATGGCATCCATAAATGAAGATGTAGGATCTGTACAAATTTTAATTGTGACCTTAAGGAACTGTAAGTTTGCAGTAATGGATTAGAAGGTAATTCCATATTATAACCATGTTTTATGCATTGGATGTAGGAACGTGAGCATGCTTTACGGTCTTTCCGGACTGGTGTCACCCCAGTTCTTGTTGCAACGGATGTAGCTGCCCGTGGACTAGATATTCCTCATGTTGCACATGTCATCAACTTTGATCTTCCAAATGATATCGATGATTATGTTCATCGAATCGGACGGACAGGGCGTGCTGGAAAATCAGGATTGGCAACTGCTTTCTTTACTGACAACAATATTTCGCTTGCAAAGCCTTTGGCAGAATTGATGCAGGAAGCCAACCAAACAGTTCCAGATTGGTTAATGAACTTTGCTGCTAGAGCCAGCTATGGAGGGGGTGGTGGTAGAGGTCGCCGATCTGGGGGTTCTAAGTTTGGCGGAAGAGACTACCGAAGAGAAGGTAACAGAGGTGGAAGTGGCAGTGGATATGGAGGTGCTAGCTATGGGCTTGGTGGTGGTTATGGAGGTAGCCATGGAGGTGGGTCCAAGAATTATGGTGCAAGTGCTGTCAGTGCATGGGATTAAGCTGGAAAAGTGTTTCTTGTTCTTTTTTGAACATGACATCTGAGTCGAGATATACGTCCTCAGCAGTTTCGTTCTAATTAGAAAAAAAACATTTTCCAAATTAGTTTTCACCAAAATTCTAAGGGGTCACTTGTATTCTGAGTATTGAATTTTCATAGCAAGTAATACAAATTTGTGTAAGTTAACAATTTTGCTGGTGACAGAAAGCTGAGCAATTTTCATTGGGAGATATTAACCATAACATTTGGTAGTGGTGAAGCTCGCACATGAGTAACAATTGCCAAGTTTTGTAGTATTTCGAAGTCTGAAATTTCTTTTTGTAATACTCTTGCATTTCACCTTTATTTATTATTCATTATCCACCTGCAAAGTATACATCGACTGACTGGGTTTTGTTGGACTTTTGTGACTAAGTTCATACGCCAAAAAAATATATAGATTAAGTGTCACTCAGTATAAATTTGTGTGCTCCTGGTTTGTGTGACTTCCCTGTGCTTAGAAGATTAATACCTATATGTTCAGCCATTATATTCTGTGTGAGCATTTGCGTAGCAAGTTATGAATTGTGTTGAAAATTCAGGACTTTTTCAAGGGTGAATATCACAATTTCTGTTGCCTAGTTTGAACTGTGAAAAAGCTGCTGCTTGTAGAAGCCAAGCTGTGGAGACACTCATAGAGGAATTCGGTATGTTTTATTATCCTTGCCACTCTTTATCTTTTCACTATTTAGTGGACTTGCACAACTCTTATTGCTATGTTAGGATTCTTTTGTCTCAGTTCAGGCATGTGATAGCTTAGTTTGTAGCTGCTGTATAAGCTTCTTGTATATGTATGAATGCTAGTAGTCGTGAAAGCATTGGACACTTAATGGAAGGTGTGGAACGGCATAGTAGTTTGAATCTTAATGCTGTGTAGTTTTCAAAACCCATAACTAAATAAGAACATGAATGAAAGCCAAATTAGAAAGAAATGGGTGTTGTAACCATTATGCCTATTCTTGAGATATTTTTCATTTCGTCCACAGGCTTAAATATGCATCAAATAGTGGCATCAAATGGTTATGACGTTATTCATCCCCCTTGTCATCCTCAAAACCATGAAGCATAATAATATTACATGTTCCAAATTGTTGGCTCCATTTCCTTTATATTCAATCTCTATGCAATTTAATTACATTCCACTACCAACTACATTTCAATTGTGCCATTTAAAAGTATGGCCCTCCTAAAAGCATGGATATTATATATATAGAAATGTTTAACCCAGTATTCACGTATATGCATGGATGGTAAATAGATGTATAATCTCTAGTGGGGGGGCATTTGGTGAGATCGATCGATCTGGGCCTTTTGCTTTGTATCTATCTATCTACCTATCTATCTGGTTAGTTAGCTCTAGATCTTTTCCGACTTTCTTGGTTCATCATCACTTGTTGGTTGTGTAATTGTTTTCTTCCTCCACAATGTCACGGGCATTTGGTGATTTGCTTCATCTTCGGATATTTTCACTCCGGATTCTCTTGGCTTCTCTCCTTGTTGCTTTCTCCTAATTAATTAAATTATATCGCTCACTCTTCTAGGCAGGTACCTACCGACCTCCAAACCCTCTATCTTGGTATACATACATACATACGTACATGCATGCATGCATGCATAGTGTGTTATGTGGAGTTATCTCTCCAGTTGATGGATGACGTAGATGAGATGAGGATCCTTCGCGTTTTGGCTTTGGCTTTGGCTTTGGCTTTGGCTTTCGTCAAGCTATCCCATGCACAATATGCCTTAACATTAGCTTGAAACGCTACGCATTTAGTGAGTGAGTGAGTGCACTTGTCCCATTCTTATAAACACATATATAATTGAGCATTGTAATTATAAGTTACTTGTTTGGTCACAATTGTTAGAAGTTATAAATAACTAATTAGCTGACAGTGAGCAACTACTTCGTTAATTACTAAATATAACCCCACACCACAAGTTATTAATAGTAAAAAAACATGGTATCAGAGAATCAATAGTATGAAGCCTGAAAATATATTACCCGCACCATACTCTACTTTTGTTGATCAATATATATATAATAATAAAAAAAAGATAATAGCCTCAACATTATGGCAAGCTCCACTTAAACAAGAAAATACTCGGTAGATAGACTTACCGCAAAAAACTACAGAATTTGGAAACCAAGGATGGAGCTACTACTTGATTTGGAGGAGCTACTTGAAGTCATCACCGAAACCTGTCAAGCACAAAAAAATACACAATCAAAAGCATGGAAAGATTGGAAAAACAAAGACAAAAGGGCAAAGCTTGAAACACTGCTACATGTAGAAGACAAGCAAGCTGATGGCATTCGAAAACTCACAACTACAACAGAAATGTGGTCCAAAGTAAAATAGATGTTTGAACCACAAGATGGTACTACTAGAATCCATACTCTTCCTACCTTGTTTCACATGTGGGTTTTGCAGGAAGAAGAAAATGTTCTTACCTTCTTTGATACCTGGGAGATATATCTCGAAGAAGCTATCATTGCGGGAAATGAAATCTCAAAAGAAATGAAGATTGAGCTCCTATTGAGTAAACTTCTAGAATCCTGGAGCACGTTTGTCACCATGAATAGCCAAGGTAATTCTTTGTCTGATTTGATTACCAAGATCCGCCATGAAAAACTTCGGCGGAAATTAAAAGAATCCACTCCATCTTTGGCAATGACTGTAACATTTAGCAAAACACAAAAATCATCTTATAATAATAGATATAGAGCTAAATTGGATGCTTACAGAAATGCAGAAATATCAAGTACCAACAAGGTAAATGATGCTTGGAAAGCTTCAACAAGACAATCCAATGGTGGTTTCAAACTGATTTGCAGATATTGTAAGAAAAAAGGGCATACAGAAAGGGCATGTCGATTGAAGCAAGTTGCAGAGAACAAAAGATGATCACAAGAAAATAATGCAACATTAGAAGACAAATCAAACTTGAAGTCAAAAGAATATATAGAATTTGGATGAAATACCAGAAGATGACAATATTTTGCAAGCATACCATGTCACTACAGAAGAGACAAAAACCGAACATGATAAATGGTACCTAGACACTAGTGCTACACATCACCTCACATATCGAAAGGACTGGTTGAATTGCTATAAAATTCTTTCCTCACAGTTGGTGTGTCCTAAGGAGACAACTAGAATATTACATTAACTAATTTATTTACTAAATGAATTCCATTGTAGTCTAGTTGGTTCGGATCATTGCTTTTTTACCTGAGACGCCCGGGTACAACTATAGGCAATGACAACACTAGATACATCATAGATCATAAGTTCATGTGGGTCCGATAAAAACCCTTGAAATTATTAAATCTTAAAAATGAGAATGTGTTACAATAATCCTCAGTTTTTCGTTAATGCTTGCGCAATATATAAATATTATTTATTACGAATCAATGATTGTTACGATAAAAAGCACACAACATGTGATCCATTGTAGTCTAGTTGGTTAGGATACTCGGCTCTCACCTGAGAGACCCGGCAATGGAAACGACAATATCATATATTAAATTTCGGACGCATATCATGTGTTAACTGTTTGACAACTCAAAAACTCAAGACCTAAAGTAGATGTTACGATAATGTGCAATTAACAAAATAATCAATATTATGTTTGAAGGATTAATGACGAACATTAGTTTGATTTTTCTCTCCTAACATCAATTTTTCTTCATAGAGTTTCCCGAAATACGCATAGATTGTAGAATAATGGTGAACTCTCGATCAACATTGCGTCATAGTTCTTTATTTGAAGCAAAGCACTAGAATATTATATTAACTAATTCATGCACTAAATCAATTCTATTGTAGTCTAGTTGGTTCGGATCCTTGTTTTTTACACGAGACTCCGGGGTACAACAATAGGCATTGGGAAAACTAGATACATCATAGATCATTATGTAATGTCGCATCGATAAAACCCCTTGAAATGATTAAATGTTAAAAACGAGAGCGTGTGAGAGTAATCCTCAGTTTCTTGTTGATGCTTGCGCAATATGTAAATATTATTTATTACTAATCTATGATTGCAATATATCTATACACAAGATAGGAGCCATTGTAATCTAGTTGGTTAGGGACAACATTATGTTGTTCGGGACAACAAGAAGCAGTATATTTGGTTTTGGTTAGTCGTCAACATTGGTACGACAAATTAGTACACCAACAATTATAGTTTGGATATCACAATACAATTTCAAGCAATACGCATAGATCGCAGACTATTGGTCAACTGTCGATGAGCATTGCACCATGTTTCTATATTTGAAGTGAACCACTGGAATATTACATTAACTAAATCATTTACTAAATGAATTCCATTGTAGTCTAGCTGGTTCGGATCCTTGTTTGCGCAATATATAAATATTATTTATTACGAATCAATGATCGTTACGATAAAAAGCACCCAACATGTGATCCATTGTAGTCTAGTTGGTTAGGATACTCGGCTCTCACCCGAGAGACCCGGGTTCAACTCCCGGCAATGGAAACGACAATATCATATATTAAATTTCGGACGCATATCATGTGTTAACTGTTTGACAACTCAAAAACTCAAGACCTAAAGTAGATGTTACGATAATGTGCAATTAACAAAATAATCAATATTATGTTTGAAGGATTGATGACGAACATTAGTTTGATTTTTCTCTCCTAACATCAATTTCTAAACTTAATCCCATTATTCGATTCATGGTAGAGGTTTCAAATGAAATTGGACAAAACATTATGTCGTTCGGGACAACAAGAAGCAGCATCTTTGGCTGTGGTTATTCGTCAACATTGGTACGACAAATTGGTACACCAACAATTATAGTTTGGATAACTGGATACAATTTCAAAAAATACGCATAGATTGCAGAATAATGGACATTGGTACGATGAGCATTGCACCATGTTTCTTTATTTGTAACAAAGGGCTAGAGTGGTACATCCACTATTTCATTTACTAAATGAATTCCATTGTAATCAAGTTGCCCCGGATCCTTGCTTTTTACCTGAGACGCCCGGGTACAAGCAGGTCTATCATATATCATGAGTTAATGTGGCATCGATAAAAGCCCTTGACATTATTAAATGTTAAAAATGAAAGTGCGTTAGAATAATCCTCAGTTTTTTTGTGGATGCTTGCAAACTTAATCCCATTATTCAATTAATAGGAGAGGTTTCAAATGAAATTTGACAAAACATTAGGTTGTTCGGGACAAGAAGAAACAATATATTTAGTCGTGGTTATTTGTCAACATGGTTACGACAAATTAGTACACCGGCAATTATAGTTTGGATAACTTCATAGAGTTTCCCGAAATACGCATAGATTGTAGAATAATGGTGAACTCTCGATCAACATTGCGTCATAGTTCTTTATTTGAAGCAAAGCACTAGAATATTATATTAACTAATTCATGCACTAAATCAATTCTATTGTAGTCTAGTTGGTTCGGATCCTTGTTTTCTACACGAGACTCCGGGGTACAACAATAGGCATTGGGAAAACTAGATACATCATAGATCATTATGTAATGTCGCATCGATAAAACCCCTTGAAATGATTAAATGTTAAAAACGAGAGCGTGTGAGAGTAATCCTCAGTTTCTTGTTGATGCTTGCGCAATATGTAAATATTATTTATTACTAATCTATGATTGCAATATATCTATACACAAGATAGGAGCCATTGTAATCTAGTTGGTTAGGGACAACATTATGTTGTTCGGGACAACAAGAAGCAGTATATTTGGTTTTGGTTAGTCGTCAACATTGGTACGACAAATTAGTACACCAACAATTATAGTTTGGATATCACAATACAATTTCAAGCAATACGCATAGATCGCAGACTATTGGTCAACTGTCGATGAGCATTGCACCATGTTTCTATATTTGAAGTGAACCACTGGAATATTACATTAACTAAATCATTTACTAAATGAATTCCATTGTAGTCTAGCTGGTTCGGATCCTTGTTTGCGCAATATATAAATATTATTTATTACGAATCAATGATCGTTACGATAAAAAGCACCCAACATGTGATCCATTGTAGTCTAGTTGGTTAGGATACTCGGCTCTCACCCGAGAGACCCGGGTTCAACTCCCGGCAATGGAAACGACAATATCATATATTAAATTTCGGACGCATATCATGTGTTAACTGTTTGACAACTCAAAAACTCAAGACCTAAAGTAGATGTTACGATAATGTGCAATTAACAAAATAATCAATATTATGTTTGAAGGATTGATGACGAACATTAGTTTGATTTTTCTCTCCTAACATCAATTTCTAAACTTAATCCCATTATTCGATTCATGGTAGAGGTTTCAAATGAAATTGGACAAAACATTATGTCGTTCGGGACAACAAGAAGCAGCATCTTTGGCTGTGGTTATTCGTCAACATTGGTACGACAAATTGGTACACCAACAATTATAGTTTGGATAACTGGATACAATTTCAAAAAATACGCATAGATTGCAGAATAATGGACATTGGTACGATGAGCATTGCACCATGTTTCTTTATTTGTAACAAAGGGCTAGAGTGGTACATCCACTATTTCATTTACTAAATGAATTCCATTGTAATCAAGTTGCCCCGGATCCTTGCTTTTTACCTGAGACGCCCGGGTACAAGCAGGTCTATCATATATCATGAGTTAATGTGGCATCGATAAAAGCCCTTGACATTATTAAATGTTAAAAATGAAAGTGCGTTAGAATAATCCTCAGTTTTTTTGTGGATGCTTGCAAACTTAATCCCATTATTCAATTAATAGGAGAGGTTTCAAATGAAATTTGACAAAACATTAGGTTGTTCGGGACAAGAAGAAACAATATATTTAGTCGTGGTTATTTGTCAACATGGTTACGACAAATTAGTACACCGGCAATTATAGTTTGGATAACTTCATAGAGTTTCCCGAAATACGCATAGATTGTAGAATAATGGTGAACTCTCGATCAACATTGCGTCATAGTTCTTTATTTGAAGCAAAGCACTAGAATATTATATTAACTAATTCATGCACTAAATCAATTCTATTGTAGTCTAGTTGGTTCGGATCCTTGTTTTCTACACGAGACTCCGGGGTACAACAATAGGCATTGGGAAAACTAGATACATCATAGATCATTATGTAATGTCGCATCGATAAAACCCCTTGAAATGATTAAATGTTAAAAACGAGAGCGTGTGAGAGTAATCCTCAGTTTCTTGTTGATGCTTGCGCAATATGTAAATATTATTTATTACTAATCTATGATTGCAATATATCTATACACAAGATAGGAGCCATTGTAATCTAGTTGGTTAGGGACAACATTATGTTGTTCGGGACAACAAGAAGCAGTATATTTGGTTTTGGTTAGTCGTCAACATTGGTACGACAAATTAGTACACCAACAATTATAGTTTGGATATCACAATACAATTTCAAGCAATACGCATAGATCGCAGACTATTGGTCAACTGTCGATGAGCATTGCACCATGTTTCTATATTTGAAGTGAACCACTGGAATATTACATTAACTAAATCATTTACTAAATGAATTCCATTGTAGTCTAGCTGGTTCGGATCCTTGTTTGCGCAATATATAAATATTATTTATTACGAATCAATGATCGTTACGATAAAAAGCACCCAACATGTGATCCATTGTAGTCTAGTTGGTTAGGATACTCGGCTCTCACCCGAGAGACCCGGGTTCAACTCCCGGCAATGGAAACGACAATATCATATATTAAATTTCGGACGCATATCATGTGTTAACTGTTTGACAACTCAAAAACTCAAGACCTAAAGTAGATGTTACGATAATGTGCAATTAACAAAATAATCAATATTATGTTTGAAGGATTGATGACGAACATTAGTTTGATTTTTCTCTCCTAACATCAATTTCTAAACTTAATCCCATTATTCGATTCATGGTAGAGGTTTCAAATGAAATTGGACAAAACATTATGTCGTTCGGGACAACAAGAAGCAGCATCTTTGGCTGTGGTTATTCGTCAACATTGGTACGACAAATTGGTACACCAACAATTATAGTTTGGATAACTGGATACAATTTCAAAAAATACGCATAGATTGCAGAATAATGGACATTGGTACGATGAGCATTGCACCATGTTTCTTTATTTGTAACAAAGGGCTAGAGTGGTACATCCACTATTTCATTTACTAAATGAATTCCATTGTAATCAAGTTGCCCCGGATCCTTGCTTTTTACCTGAGACGCCCGGGTACAAGCAGGTCTATCATATATCATGAGTTAATGTGGCATCGATAAAAGCCCTTGACATTATTAAATGTTAAAAATGAAAGTGCGTTAGAATAATCCTCAGTTTTTTTGTGGATGCTTGCAAACTTAATCCCATTATTCAATTAATAGGAGAGGTTTCAAATGAAATTTGACAAAACATTAGGTTGTTCGGGACAAGAAGAAACAATATATTTAGTCGTGGTTATTTGTCAACATGGTTACGACAAATTAGTACACCGGCAATTATAGTTTGGATAACTTCATAGAGTTTCCCGAAATACGCATAGATTGTAGAATAATGGTGAACTCTCGATCAACATTGCGTCATAGTTCTTTATTTGAAGCAAAGCACTAGAATATTATATTAACTAATTCATGCACTAAATCAATTCTATTGTAGTCTAGTTGGTTCGGATCCTTGTTTTCTACACGAGACTCCGGGGTACAACAATAGGCATTGGGAAAACTAGATACATCATAGATCATTATGTAATGTCGCATCGATAAAACCCCTTGAAATGATTAAATGTTAAAAACGAGAGCGTGTGAGAGTAATCCTCAGTTTCTTGTTGATGCTTGCGCAATATGTAAATATTATTTATTACTAATCTATGATTGCAATATATCTATACACAAGATAGGAGCCATTGTAATCTAGTTGGTTAGGGACAACATTATGTTGTTCGGGACAACAAGAAGCAGTATATTTGGTTTTGGTTAGTCGTCAACATTGGTACGACAAATTAGTACACCAACAATTATAGTTTGGATATCACAATACAATTTCAAGCAATACGCATAGATCGCAGACTATTGGTCAACTGTCGATGAGCATTGCACCATGTTTCTATATTTGAAGTGAACCACTGGAATATTACATTAACTAAATCATTTACTAAATGAATTCCATTGTAGTCTAGCTGGTTCGGATCCTTGTTTGCGCAATATATAAATATTATTTATTACGAATCAATGATCGTTACGATAAAAAGCACCCAACATGTGATCCATTGTAGTCTAGTTGGTTAGGATACTCGGCTCTCACCCGAGAGACCCGGGTTCAACTCCCGGCAATGGAAACGACAATATCATATATTAAATTTCGGACGCATATCATGTGTTAACTGTTTGACAACTCAAAAACTCAAGACCTAAAGTAGATGTTACGATAATGTGCAATTAACAAAATAATCAATATTATGTTTGAAGGATTGATGACGAACATTAGTTTGATTTTTCTCTCCTAACATCAATTTCTAAACTTAATCCCATTATTCGATTCATGGTAGAGGTTTCAAATGAAATTGGACAAAACATTATGTCGTTCGGGACAACAAGAAGCAGCATCTTTGGCTGTGGTTATTCGTCAACATTGGTACGACAAATTGGTACACCAACAATTATAGTTTGGATAACTGGATACAATTTCAAAAAATACGCATAGATTGCAGAATAATGGACATTGGTACGATGAGCATTGCACCATGTTTCTTTATTTGTAACAAAGGGCTAGAGTGGTACATCCACTATTTCATTTACTAAATGAATTCCATTGTAATCAAGTTGCCCCGGATCCTTGCTTTTTACCTGAGACGCCCGGGTACAAGCAGGTCTATCATATATCATGAGTTAATGTGGCATCGATAAAAGCCCTTGACATTATTAAATGTTAAAAATGAAAGTGCGTTAGAATAATCCTCAGTTTTTTTGTGGATGCTTGCAAACTTAATCCCATTATTCAATTAATAGGAGAGGTTTCAAATGAAATTTGACAAAACATTAGGTTGTTCGGGACAAGAAGAAACAATATATTTAGTCGTGGTTATTTGTCAACATGGTTACGACAAATTAGTACACCGGCAATTATAGTTTGGATAACTTCATAGAGTTTCCCGAAATACGCATAGATTGTAGAATAATGGTGAACTCTCGATCAACATTGCGTCATAGTTCTTTATTTGAAGCAAAGCACTAGAATATTATATTAACTAATTCATGCACTAAATCAATTCTATTGTAGTCTAGTTGGTTCGGATCCTTGTTTTCTACACGAGACTCCGGGGTACAACAATAGGCATTGGGAAAACTAGATACATCATAGATCATTATGTAATGTCGCATCGATAAAACCCCTTGAAATGATTAAATGTTAAAAACGAGAGCGTGTGAGAGTAATCCTCAGTTTCTTGTTGATGCTTGCGCAATATGTAAATATTATTTATTACTAATCTATGATTGCAATATATCTATACACAAGATAGGAGCCATTGTAATCTAGTTGGTTAGGGACAACATTATGTTGTTCGGGACAACAAGAAGCAGTATATTTGGTTTTGGTTAGTCGTCAACATTGGTACGACAAATTAGTACACCAACAATTATAGTTTGGATATCACAATACAATTTCAAGCAATACGCATAGATCGCAGACTATTGGTCAACTGTCGATGAGCATTGCACCATGTTTCTATATTTGAAGTGAACCACTGGAATATTACATTAACTAAATCATTTACTAAATGAATTCCATTGTAGTCTAGCTGGTTCGGATCCTTGTTTGCGCAATATATAAATATTATTTATTACGAATCAATGATCGTTACGATAAAAAGCACCCAACATGTGATCCATTGTAGTCTAGTTGGTTAGGATACTCGGCTCTCACCCGAGAGACCCGGGTTCAACTCCCGGCAATGGAAACGACAATATCATATATTAAATTTCGGACGCATATCATGTGTTAACTGTTTGACAACTCAAAAACTCAAGACCTAAAGTAGATGTTACGATAATGTGCAATTAACAAAATAATCAATATTATGTTTGAAGGATTGATGACGAACATTAGTTTGATTTTTCTCTCCTAACATCAATTTCTAAACTTAATCCCATTATTCGATTCATGGTAGAGGTTTCAAATGAAATTGGACAAAACATTATGTCGTTCGGGACAACAAGAAGCAGCATCTTTGGCTGTGGTTATTCGTCAACATTGGTACGACAAATTGGTACACCAACAATTATAGTTTGGATAACTGGATACAATTTCAAAAAATACGCATAGATTGCAGAATAATGGACATTGGTACGATGAGCATTGCACCATGTTTCTTTATTTGTAACAAAGGGCTAGAGTGGTACATCCACTATTTCATTTACTAAATGAATTCCATTGTAATCAAGTTGCCCCGGATCCTTGCTTTTTACCTGAGACGCCCGGGTACAAGCAGGTCTATCATATATCATGAGTTAATGTGGCATCGATAAAAGCCCTTGACATTATTAAATGTTAAAAATGAAAGTGCGTTAGAATAATCCTCAGTTTTTTTGTGGATGCTTGCAAACTTAATCCCATTATTCAATTAATAGGAGAGGTTTCAAATGAAATTTGACAAAACATTAGGTTGTTCGGGACAAGAAGAAACAATATATTTAGTCGTGGTTATTTGTCAACATGGTTACGACAAATTAGTACACCGGCAATTATAGTTTGGATAACTTCATAGAGTTTCCCGAAATACGCATAGATTGTAGAATAATGGTGAACTCTCGATCAACATTGCGTCATAGTTCTTTATTTGAAGCAAAGCACTAGAATATTATATTAACTAATTCATGCACTAAATCAATTCTATTGTAGTCTAGTTGGTTCGGATCCTTGTTTTCTACACGAGACTCCGGGGTACAACAATAGGCATTGGGAAAACTAGATACATCATAGATCATTATGTAATGTCGCATCGATAAAACCCCTTGAAATGATTAAATGTTAAAAACGAGAGCGTGTGAGAGTAATCCTCAGTTTCTTGTTGATGCTTGCGCAATATGTAAATATTATTTATTACTAATCTATGATTGCAATATATCTATACACAAGATAGGAGCCATTGTAATCTAGTTGGTTAGGGACAACATTATGTTGTTCGGGACAACAAGAAGCAGTATATTTGGTTTTGGTTAGTCGTCAACATTGGTACGACAAATTAGTACACCAACAATTATAGTTTGGATATCACAATACAATTTCAAGCAATACGCATAGATCGCAGACTATTGGTCAACTGTCGATGAGCATTGCACCATGTTTCTATATTTGAAGTGAACCACTGGAATATTACATTAACTAAATCATTTACTAAATGAATTCCATTGTAGTCTAGCTGGTTCGGATCCTTGTTTGCGCAATATATAAATATTATTTATTACGAATCAATGATCGTTACGATAAAAAGCACCCAACATGTGATCCATTGTAGTCTAGTTGGTTAGGATACTCGGCTCTCACCCGAGAGACCCGGGTTCAACTCCCGGCAATGGAAACGACAATATCATATATTAAATTTCGGACGCATATCATGTGTTAACTGTTTGACAACTCAAAAACTCAAGACCTAAAGTAGATGTTACGATAATGTGCAATTAACAAAATAATCAATATTATGTTTGAAGGATTGATGACGAACATTAGTTTGATTTTTCTCTCCTAACATCAATTTCTAAACTTAATCCCATTATTCGATTCATGGTAGAGGTTTCAAATGAAATTGGACAAAACATTATGTCGTTCGGGACAACAAGAAGCAGCATCTTTGGCTGTGGTTATTCGTCAACATTGGTACGACAAATTGGTACACCAACAATTATAGTTTGGATAACTGGATACAATTTCAAAAAATACGCATAGATTGCAGAATAATGGACATTGGTACGATGAGCATTGCACCATGTTTCTTTATTTGTAACAAAGGGCTAGAGTGGTACATCCACTATTTCATTTACTAAATGAATTCCATTGTAATCAAGTTGCCCCGGATCCTTGCTTTTTACCTGAGACGCCCGGGTACAAGCAGGTCTATCATATATCATGAGTTAATGTGGCATCGATAAAAGCCCTTGACATTATTAAATGTTAAAAATGAAAGTGCGTTAGAATAATCCTCAGTTTTTTTGTGGATGCTTGCAAACTTAATCCCATTATTCAATTAATAGGAGAGGTTTCAAATGAAATTTGACAAAACATTAGGTTGTTCGGGACAAGAAGAAACAATATATTTAGTCGTGGTTATTTGTCAACATGGTTACGACAAATTAGTACACCGGCAATTATAGTTTGGATAACTTCATAGAGTTTCCCGAAATACGCATAGATTGTAGAATAATGGTGAACTCTCGATCAACATTGCGTCATAGTTCTTTATTTGAAGCAAAGCACTAGAATATTATATTAACTAATTCATGCACTAAATCAATTCTATTGTAGTCTAGTTGGTTCGGATCCTTGTTTTCTACACGAGACTCCGGGGTACAACAATAGGCATTGGGAAAACTAGATACATCATAGATCATTATGTAATGTCGCATCGATAAAACCCCTTGAAATGATTAAATGTTAAAAACGAGAGCGTGTGAGAGTAATCCTCAGTTTCTTGTTGATGCTTGCGCAATATGTAAATATTATTTATTACTAATCTATGATTGCAATATATCTATACACAAGATAGGAGCCATTGTAATCTAGTTGGTTAGGGACAACATTATGTTGTTCGGGACAACAAGAAGCAGTATATTTGGTTTTGGTTAGTCGTCAACATTGGTACGACAAATTAGTACACCAACAATTATAGTTTGGATATCACAATACAATTTCAAGCAATACGCATAGATCGCAGACTATTGGTCAACTGTCGATGAGCATTGCACCATGTTTCTATATTTGAAGTGAACCACTGGAATATTACATTAACTAAATCATTTACTAAATGAATTCCATTGTAGTCTAGCTGGTTCGGATCCTTGTTTGCGCAATATATAAATATTATTTATTACGAATCAATGATCGTTACGATAAAAAGCACCCAACATGTGATCCATTGTAGTCTAGTTGGTTAGGATACTCGGCTCTCACCCGAGAGACCCGGGTTCAACTCCCGGCAATGGAAACGACAATATCATATATTAAATTTCGGACGCATATCATGTGTTAACTGTTTGACAACTCAAAAACTCAAGACCTAAAGTAGATGTTACGATAA
Source organism: Azolla caroliniana (assembly GCF_043228905.1). Lineage (NCBI taxonomy): Eukaryota > Viridiplantae > Streptophyta > Polypodiopsida > Salviniales > Salviniaceae > Azolla > Azolla caroliniana. The sequence goes on along the minus strand of NW_028230445.1, from coordinate 14,425,303 downwards.
TGTGCAATTAACAAAATAATCAATATTATGTTTGAAGGATTGATGACGAACATTAGTTTGATTTTTCTCTCCTAACATCAATTTCTAAACTTAATCCCATTATTCGATTCATGGTAGAGGTTTCAAATGAAATTGGACAAAACATTATGTCGTTCGGGACAACAAGAAGCAGCATCTTTGGCTGTGGTTATTCGTCAACATTGGTACGACAAATTGGTACACCAACAATTATAGTTTGGATAACTGGATACAATTTCAAAAAATACGCATAGATTGCAGAATAATGGACATTGGTACGATGAGCATTGCACCATGTTTCTTTATTTGTAACAAAGGGCTAGAGTGGTACATCCACTATTTCATTTACTAAATGAATTCCATTGTAATCAAGTTGCCCCGGATCCTTGCTTTTTACCTGAGACGCCCGGGTACAAGCAGGTCTATCATATATCATGAGTTAATGTGGCATCGATAAAAGCCCTTGACATTATTAAATGTTAAAAATGAAAGTGCGTTAGAATAATCCTCAGTTTTTTTGTGGATGCTTGCAAACTTAATCCCATTATTCAATTAATAGGAGAGGTTTCAAATGAAATTTGACAAAACATTAGGTTGTTCGGGACAAGAAGAAACAATATATTTAGTCGTGGTTATTTGTCAACATGGTTACGACAAATTAGTACACCGGCAATTATAGTTTGGATAACTTCATAGAGTTTCCCGAAATACGCATAGATTGTAGAATAATGGTGAACTCTCGATCAACATTGCGTCATAGTTCTTTATTTGAAGCAAAGCACTAGAATATTATATTAACTAATTCATGCACTAAATCAATTCTATTGTAGTCTAGTTGGTTCGGATCCTTGTTTTCTACACGAGACTCCGGGGTACAACAATAGGCATTGGGAAAACTAGATACATCATAGATCATTATGTAATGTCGCATCGATAAAACCCCTTGAAATGATTAAATGTTAAAAACGAGAGCGTGTGAGAGTAATCCTCAGTTTCTTGTTGATGCTTGCGCAATATGTAAATATTATTTATTACTAATCTATGATTGCAATATATCTATACACAAGATAGGAGCCATTGTAATCTAGTTGGTTAGGGACAACATTATGTTGTTCGGGACAACAAGAAGCAGTATATTTGGTTTTGGTTAGTCGTCAACATTGGTACGACAAATTAGTACACCAACAATTATAGTTTGGATATCACAATACAATTTCAAGCAATACGCATAGATCGCAGACTATTGGTCAACTGTCGATGAGCATTGCACCATGTTTCTATATTTGAAGTGAACCACTGGAATATTACATTAACTAAATCATTTACTAAATGAATTCCATTGTAGTCTAGCTGGTTCGGATCCTTGTTTGCGCAATATATAAATATTATTTATTACGAATCAATGATCGTTACGATAAAAAGCACCCAACATGTGATCCATTGTAGTCTAGTTGGTTAGGATACTCGGCTCTCACCCGAGAGACCCGGGTTCAACTCCCGGCAATGGAAACGACAATATCATATATTAAATTTCGGACGCATATCATGTGTTAACTGTTTGACAACTCAAAAACTCAAGACCTAAAGTAGATGTTACGATAATGTGCAATTAACAAAATAATCAATATTATGTTTGAAGGATTGATGACGAACATTAGTTTGATTTTTCTCTCCTAACATCAATTTCTAAACTTAATCCCATTATTCGATTCATGGTAGAGGTTTCAAATGAAATTGGACAAAACATTATGTCGTTCGGGACAACAAGAAGCAGCATCTTTGGCTGTGGTTATTCGTCAACATTGGTACGACAAATTGGTACACCAACAATTATAGTTTGGATAACTGGATACAATTTCAAAAAATACGCATAGATTGCAGAATAATGGACATTGGTACGATGAGCATTGCACCATGTTTCTTTATTTGTAACAAAGGGCTAGAGTGGTACATCCACTATTTCATTTACTAAATGAATTCCATTGTAATCAAGTTGCCCCGGATCCTTGCTTTTTACCTGAGACGCCCGGGTACAAGCAGGTCTATCATATATCATGAGTTAATGTGGCATCGATAAAAGCCCTTGACATTATTAAATGTTAAAAATGAAAGTGCGTTAGAATAATCCTCAGTTTTTTTGTGGATGCTTGCAAACTTAATCCCATTATTCAATTAATAGGAGAGGTTTCAAATGAAATTTGACAAAACATTAGGTTGTTCGGGACAAGAAGAAACAATATATTTAGTCGTGGTTATTTGTCAACATGGTTGCGACAAATTAGTACACCGACAATTATAGTTTGGATAACCTCATAGAGTTTCCCGAACTACGCATAGATTGTAGAATAATGGTGAACTCTCGATCAACATTGCGTCATGGTTCTTTATTTGAAGCAAAGCACTAGAATATTATATTAACTAATTCATGCACTAAATCAATTCTATTGTAGTCTAGTTGGTTCGGATCCTTGTTTTGTACACGAGACTCCGGGGTACAACAATAGGCATTGGGAAAACTAGATACATCATAGATCATTATGTAATGTCGCATCGATAAAACCCCTTGAAATGATTAAATGTTAAAAACGAGAGCGTGTGAGAGTAATCCTCAGTTTCTTGTTGATGCTTGCGCAATATGTAAATATTATTTGTTACTAATCTATGATTGCAATATATCTATACACAAGATAGGAGCCATTGTAATCTAGTTGGTTAGGGACAACATTATGTTGTTCGGGACAACAAGAAGCAGTATATTTGGTTTTGGTTAGTCGTCAACATTGGTACGACAAATTAGTACACCAACAATTATAGTTTGGATATCACAATACAATTTCAAGCAATACGCATAGATCGCAGACTATTGGTCAACTGTCGATGAGCATTGCACCATGTTTCTATATTTGAAGTGAACCACTGGAATATTACATTAACTAAATCATTTACTAAATGAATTCCATTGTAGTCTAGCTGGTTCGGATCCTTGTTTGCGCAATATATAAATATTATTTATTACGAATCAATGATCGTTACGATAAAAAGCACCCAACATGTGATCCATTGTAGTCTAGTTGGTTAGGATACTCGGCTCTCACCCGAGAGACCCGGGTTCAACTCCCGGCAATGGAAACGACAATATCATATATTAAATTTCGGACGCATATCATGTGTTAACTGTTTGACAACTCAAAAACTCAAGACCTAAAGTAGATGTTACGATAATGTGCAATTAACAAAATAATCAATATTATGTTTGAAGGATTGATGACGAACATTAGTTTGATTTTTCTCTCCTAACATCAATTTCTAAACTTAATCCCATTATTCGATTCATGGTAGAGGTTTCAAATGAAATTGGACAAAACATTATGTCGTTCGGGACAACAAGAAGCAGCATCTTTGGCTGTGGTTATTCGTCAACATTGGTACGACAAATTGGTACACCAACAATTATAGTTTGGATAACTGGATACAATTTCAAAAAATACGCATAGATTGCAGAATAATGGACATTGGTACGATGAGCATTGCACCATGTTTCTTTATTTGTAACAAAGGGCTAGAGTGGTACATCCACTATTTCATTTACTAAATGAATTCCATTGTAATCAAGTTGCCCCGGATCCTTGCTTTTTACCTGAGACGCCCGGGTACAAGCAGGTCTATCATATATCATGAGTTAATGTGGCATCGATAAAAGCCCTTGACATTATTAAATGTTAAAAATGAAAGTGCGTTAGAATAATCCTCAGTTTTTTTGTGGATGCTTGCAAACTTAATCCCATTATTCAATTAATAGGAGAGGTTTCAAATGAAATTTGACAAAACATTAGGTTGTTCGGGACAAGAAGAAACAATATATTTAGTCGTGGTTATTTGTCAACATGGTTGCGACAAATTAGTACACCGACAATTATAGTTTGGATAACCTCATAGAGTTTCCCGAACTACGCATAGATTGTAGAATAATGGTGAACTCTCGATCAACATTGCGTCATGGTTCTTTATTTGAAGCAAAGCACTAGAATATTATATTAACTAATTCATGCACTAAATCAATTCTATTGTAGTCTAGTTGGTTCGGATCCTTGTTTTGTACACGAGACTCCGGGGTACAACAATAGGCATTGGGAAAACTAGATACATCATAGATCATTATGTAATGTCGCATCGATAAAACCCCTTGAAATGATTAAATGTTAAAAACGAGAGCGTGTGAGAGTAATCCTCAGTTTCTTGTTGATGCTTGCGCAATATGTAAATATTATTTGTTACTAATCTATGATTGCAATATATCTATACACAAGATAGGAGCCATTGTAATCTAGTTGGTTAGGGACAACATTATGTTGTTCGGGACAACAAGAAGCAGTATATTTGGTTTTGGTTAGTCGTAAGCAGTGTAATCAACGCAGAGTACTCCAACAATTATAGTTTGGATATCACAATACAATTTCAAGCAATACGCATAGATCGCAGACTATTGGTCAACTGTCGATGAGCATTGCACCATGTTTCTATATTTGAAGTGAACCACTGGAATATTACATTAACTAAATCATTTACTAAATGAATTCCATTGTAGTCTAGCTGGTTCGGATCCTTGTTTGCGCAATATATAAATATTATTTATTACGAATCAATGATCGTTACGATAAAAAGCACCCAACATGTGATCCATTGTAGTCTAGTTGGTTAGGATACTCGGCTCTCACCCGAGAGACCCGGGTTCAACTCCCGGCAATGGAAACGACAATATCATATATTAAATTTCGGACGCATATCATGTGTTAACTGTTTGACAACTCAAAAACTCAAGACCTAAAGTAGATGTTACGATAATGTGCAATTAACAAAATAATCAATATTATGTTTGAAGGATTGATGACGAACATTAGTTTGATTTTTCTCTCCTAACATCAATTTCTAAACTTAATCCCATTATTCGATTCATGGTAGAGGTTTCAAATGAAATTGGACAAAACATTATGTCGTTCGGGACAACAAGAAGCAGCATCTTTGGCTGTGGTTATTCGTCAACATTGGTACGACAAATTGGTACACCAACAATTATAGTTTGGATAACTGGATACAATTTCAAAAAATACGCATAGATTGCAGAATAATGGACATTGGTACGATGAGCATTGCACCATGTTTCTTTATTTGTAACAAAGGGCTAGAGTGGTACATCCACTATTTCATTTACTAAATGAATTCCATTGTAATCAAGTTGCCCCGGATCCTTGCTTTTTACCTGAGACGCCCGGGTACAAGCAGGTCTATCATATATCATGAGTTAATGTGGCATCGATAAAAGCCCTTGACATTATTAAATGTTAAAAATGAAAGTGCGTTAGAATAATCCTCAGTTTTTTTGTGGATGCTTGCAAACTTAATCCCATTATTCAATTAATAGGAGAGGTTTCAAATGAAATTTGACAAAACATTAGGTTGTTCGGGACAAGAAGAAACAATATATTTAGTCGTGGTTATTTGTCAACATGGTTGCGACAAATTAGTACACCGACAATTATAGTTTGGATAACCTCATAGAGTTTCCCGAACTACGCATAGATTGTAGAATAATGGTGAACTCTCGATCAACATTGCGTCATGGTTCTTTATTTGAAGCAAAGCACTAGAATATTATATTAACTAATTCATGCACTAAATCAATTCTATTGTAGTCTAGTTGGTTCGGATCCTTGTTTTGTACACGAGACTCCGGGGTACAACAATAGGCATTGGGAAAACTAGATACATCATAGATCATTATGTAATGTCGCATCGATAAAACCCCTTGAAATGATTAAATGTTAAAAACGAGAGCGTGTGAGAGTAATCCTCAGTTTCTTGTTGATGCTTGCGCAATATGTAAATATTATTTGTTACTAATCTATGATTGCAATATATCTATACACAAGATAGGAGCCATTGTAATCTAGTTGGTTAGGGACAACATTATGTTGTTCGGGACAACAAGAAGCAGTATATTTGGTTTTGGTTAGTCGTCAACATTGGTACGACAAATTAGTACACCAACAATTATAGTTTGGATATCACAATACAATTTCAAGCAATACGCATAGATCGCAGACTATTGGTCAACTGTCGATGAGCATTGCACCATGTTTCTATATTTGAAGTGAACCACTGGAATATTACATTAACTAAATCATTTACTAAATGAATTCCATTGTAGTCTAGCTGGTTCGGATCCTTGTTTGCGCAATATATAAATATTATTTATTACGAATCAATGATCGTTACGATAAAAAGCACCCAACATGTGATCCATTGTAGTCTAGTTGGTTAGGATACTCGGCTCTCACCCGAGAGACCCGGGTTCAACTCCCGGCAATGGAAACGACAATATCATATATTAAATTTCGGACGCATATCATGTGTTAACTGTTTGACAACTCAAAAACTCAAGACCTAAAGTAGATGTTACGATAATGTGCAATTAACAAAATAATCAATATTATGTTTGAAGGATTGATGACGAACATTAGTTTGATTTTTCTCTCCTAACATCAATTTCTAAACTTAATCCCATTATTCGATTCATGGTAGAGGTTTCAAATGAAATTGGACAAAACATTATGTCGTTCGGGACAACAAGAAGCAGCATCTTTGGCTGTGGTTATTCGTCAACATTGGTACGACAAATTGGTACACCAACAATTATAGTTTGGATAACTGGATACAATTTCAAAAAATACGCATAGATTGCAGAATAATGGACATTGGTACGATGAGCATTGCACCATGTTTCTTTATTTGTAACAAAGGGCTAGAGTGGTACATCCACTATTTCATTTACTAAATGAATTCCATTGTAATCAAGTTGCCCCGGATCCTTGCTTTTTACCTGAGACGCCCGGGTACAAGCAGGTCTATCATATATCATGAGTTAATGTGGCATCGATAAAAGCCCTTGACATTATTAAATGTTAAAAATGAAAGTGCGTTAGAATAATCCTCAGTTTTTTTGTGGATGCTTGCAAACTTAATCCCATTATTCAATTAATAGGAGAGGTTTCAAATGAAATTTGACAAAACATTAGGTTGTTCGGGACAAGAAGAAACAATATATTTAGTCGTGGTTATTTGTCAACATGGTTGCGACAAATTAGTACACCGACAATTATAGTTTGGATAACCTCATAGAGTTTCCCGAACTACGCATAGATTGTAGAATAATGGTGAACTCTCGATCAACATTGCGTCATGGTTCTTTATTTGAAGCAAAGCACTAGAATATTATATTAACTAATTCATGCACTAAATCAATTCTATTGTAGTCTAGTTGGTTCGGATCCTTGTTTTGTACACGAGACTCCGGGGTACAACAATAGGCATTGGGAAAACTAGATACATCATAGATCATTATGTAATGTCGCATCGATAAAACCCCTTGAAATGATTAAATGTTAAAAACGAGAGCGTGTGAGAGTAATCCTCAGTTTCTTGTTGATGCTTGCGCAATATGTAAATATTATTTGTTACTAATCTATGATTGCAATATATCTATACACAAGATAGGAGCCATTGTAATCTAGTTGGTTAGGGACAACATTATGTTGTTCGGGACAACAAGAAGCAGTATATTTGGTTTTGGTTAGTCGTCAACATTGGTACGACAAATTAGTACACCAACAATTATAGTTTGGATATCACAATACAATTTCAAGCAATACGCATAGATCGCAGACTATTGGTCAACTGTCGATGAGCATTGCACCATGTTTCTATATTTGAAGTGAACCACTGGAATATTACATTAACTAAATCATTTACTAAATGAATTCCATTGTAGTCTAGCTGGTTCGGATCCTTGTTTGCGCAATATATAAATATTATTTATTACGAATCAATGATCGTTACGATAAAAAGCACCCAACATGTGATCCATTGTAGTCTAGTTGGTTAGGATACTCGGCTCTCACCCGAGAGACCCGGGTTCAACTCCCGGCAATGGAAACGACAATATCATATATTAAATTTCGGACGCATATCATGTGTTAACTGTTTGACAACTCAAAAACTCAAGACCTAAAGTAGATGTTACGATAATGTGCAATTAACAAAATAATCAATATTATGTTTGAAGGATTGATGACGAACATTAGTTTGATTTTTCTCTCCTAACATCAATTTCTAAACTTAATCCCATTATTCGATTCATGGTAGAGGTTTCAAATGAAATTGGACAAAACATTATGTCGTTCGGGACAACAAGAAGCAGCATCTTTGGCTGTGGTTATTCGTCAACATTGGTACGACAAATTGGTACACCAACAATTATAGTTTGGATAACTGGATACAATTTCAAAAAATACGCATAGATTGCAGAATAATGGACATTGGTACGATGAGCATTGCACCATGTTTCTTTATTTGTAACAAAGGGCTAGAGTGGTACATCCACTATTTCATTTACTAAATGAATTCCATTGTAATCAAGTTGCCCCGGATCCTTGCTTTTTACCTGAGACGCCCGGGTACAAGCAGGTCTATCATATATCATGAGTTAATGTGGCATCGATAAAAGCCCTTGACATTATTAAATGTTAAAAATGAAAGTGCGTTAGAATAATCCTCAGTTTTTTTGTGGATGCTTGCAAACTTAATCCCATTATTCAATTAATAGGAGAGGTTTCAAATGAAATTTGACAAAACATTAGGTTGTTCGGGACAAGAAGAAACAATATATTTAGTCGTGGTTATTTGTCAACATGGTTGCGACAAATTAGTACACCGACAATTATAGTTTGGATAACCTCATAGAGTTTCCCGAACTACGCATAGATTGTAGAATAATGGTGAACTCTCGATCAACATTGCGTCATAGTTCTTTATTTGAAGCAAAGCACTAGAATATTATATTAACTAATTCATGCACTAAATCAATTCTATTGTAGTCTAGTTGGTTCGGATCCTTGTTTTGTACACGAGACTCCGGGGTACAACAATAGGCATTGGGAAAACTAGATACATCATAGATCATTATGTAATGTCGCATCGATAAAACCCCTTGAAATGATTAAATGTTAAAAACGAGAGCGTGTGAGAGTAATCCTCAGTTTCTTGTTGATGCTTGCGCAATATGTAAATATTATTTGTTACTAATCTATGATTGCAATATATCTATACACAAGATAGGAGCCATTGTAATCTAGTTGGTTAGGGACAACATTATGTTGTTCGGGACAACAAGAAGCAGTATATTTGGTTTTGGTTAGTCGTCAACATTGGTACGACAAATTAGTACACCAACAATTATAGTTTGGATATCACAATACAATTTCAAGCAATACGCATAGATCGCAGACTATTGGTCAACTGTCGATGAGCATTGCACCATGTTTCTATATTTGAAGTGAACCACTGGAATATTGCATTAACTAAATCATTTACTAAATGAATTCCATTGTAGTCTAGCTGGTTCGGATCCTTGTTTGCGCAATATATAAATATTATTTATTACGAATCAATGATCGTTACGATAAAAAGCACCCAACATGTGATCCATTGTAGTCTAGTTGGTTAGGATACTCGGCTCTCACCTGAGAGACCCGGGTTCAACTCCCGGCAATGGAAACGACAATATCATATATTAAATTTCGGACGCATATCATGTGTTAACTGTTTGACAACTCAAAAACTCAAGACCTAAAGTAGATGTTACGATAATGTGCAATTAACAAAATAATCAATATTATGTTTGAAGGATTGATGACGAACATTAGTTTGATTTTTCTCTCCTAACATCAATTTCTAAACTTAATCCCATTATTCGATTCATGGTAGAGGTTTCAAATGAAATTGGACAAAACATTATGTCGTTCGGGACAACAAGAAGCAGCATCTTTGGCTGTGGTTATTCGTCAACATTGGTACGACAAATTGGTACACCAACAATTATAGTTTGGATAACTGGATACAATTTCAAAAAATACGCATAGATTGCAGAATAATGGACATTGGTACGATGAGCATTGCACCATGTTTCTTTATTTGTAACAAAGGGCTAGAGTGGTACATCCACTATTTCATTTACTAAATGAATTCCATTGTAATCAAGTTGCCCCGGATCCTTGCTTTTTACCTGAGACGCCCGGGTACAAGCAGGTCTATCATATATCATGAGTTAATGTGGCATCGATAAAAGCCCTTGACATTATTAAATGTTAAAAATGAAAGTGCGTTAGAATAATCCTCAGTTTTTTTGTGGATGCTTGCAAACTTAATCCCATTATTCAATTAATAGGAGAGGTTTCAAATGAAATTTGACAAAACATTAGGTTGTTCGGGACAAGAAGAAACAATATATTTAGTCGTGGTTATTTGTCAACATGGTTGCGACAAATTAGTACACCGACAATTATAGTTTGGATAACCTCATAGAGTTTCCCGAACTACGCATAGATTGTAGAATAATGGTGAACTCTCGATCAACATTGCGTCATAGTTCTTTATTTGAAGCAAAGCACTAGAATATTATATTAACTAATTCATGCACTAAATCAATTCTATTGTAGTCTAGTTGGTTCGGATCCTTGTTTTGTACACGAGACTCCGGGGTACAACAATAGGCATTGGGAAAACTAGATACATCATAGATCATTATGTAATGTCGCATCGATAAAACCCCTTGAAATGATTAAATGTTAAAAACGAGAGCGTGTGAGAGTAATCCTCAGTTTCTTGTTGATGCTTGCGCAATATGTAAATATTATTTGTTACTAATCTATGATTGCAATATATCTATACACAAGATAGGAGCCATTGTAATCTAGTTGGTTAGGGACAACATTATGTTGTTCGGGACAACAAGAAGCAGTATATTTGGTTTTGGTTAGTCGTCAACATTGGTACGACAAATTAGTACACCAACAATTATAGTTTGGATATCACAATACAATTTCAAGCAATACGCATAGATCGCAGACTATTGGTCAACTGTCGATGAGCATTGCACCATGTTTCTATATTTGAAGTGAACCACTGGAATATTGCATTAACTAAATCATTTACTAAATGAATTCCATTGTAGTCTAGCTGGTTCGGATCCTTGTTTGCGCAATATATAAATATTATTTATTACGAATCAATGATCGTTACGATAAAAAGCACCCAACATGTGATCCATTGTAGTCTAGTTGGTTAGGATACTCGGCTCTCACCCGAGAGACCCGGGTTCAACTCCCGGCAATGGAAACGACAATATCATATATTAAATTTCGGACGCATATCATGTGTTAACTGTTTGACAACTCAAAAACTCAAGACCTAAAGTAGATGTTACGATAATGTGCAATTAACAAAATAATCAATATTATGTTTGAAGGATTGATGACGAACATTAGTTTGATTTTTCTCTCCTAACATCAATTTCTAAACTTAATCCCATTATTCGATTCATGGTAGAGGTTTCAAATGAAATTGGACAAAACATTATGTCGTTCGGGACAACAAGAAGCAGCATCTTTGGCTGTGGTTATTCGTCAACATTGGTACGACAAATTGGTACACCAACAATTATAGTTTGGATAACTGGATACAATTTCAAAAAATACGCATAGATTGCAGAATAATGGACATTGGTACGATGAGCATTGCACCATGTTTCTTTATTTGTAACAAAGGGCTAGAGTGGTACATCCACTATTTCATTTACTAAATGAATTCCATTGTAATCAAGTTGCCCCGGATCCTTGCTTTTTACCTGAGACGCCCGGGTACAAGCAGGTCTATCATATATCATGAGTTAATGTGGCATCGATAAAAGCCCTTGACATTATTAAATGTTAAAAATGAAAGTGCGTTAGAATAATCCTCAGTTTTTTTGTGGATGCTTGCAAACTTAATCCCATTATTCAATTAATAGGAGAGGTTTCAAATGAAATTTGACAAAACATTAGGTTGTTCGGGACAAGAAGAAACAATATATTTAGTCGTGGTTATTTGTCAACATGGTTGCGACAAATTAGTACACCGACAATTATAGTTTGGATAACCTCATAGAGTTTCCCGAACTACGCATAGATTGTAGAATAATGGTGAACTCTCGATCAACATTGCGTCATAGTTCTTTATTTGAAGCAAAGCACTAGAATATTATATTAACTAATTCATGCACTAAATCAATTCTATTGTAGTCTAGTTGGTTCGGATCCTTGTTTTGTACACGAGACTCCGGGGTACAACAATAGGCATTGGGAAAACTAGATACATCATAGATCATTATGTAATGTCGCATCGATAAAACCCCTTGAAATGATTAAATGTTAAAAACGAGAGCGTGTGAGAGTAATCCTCAGTTTCTTGTTGATGCTTGCGCAATATGTAAATATTATTTGTTACTAATCTATGATTGCAATATATCTATACACAAGATAGGAGCCATTGTAATCTAGTTGGTTAGGGACAACATTATGTTGTTCGGGACAACAAGAAGCAGTATATTTGGTTTTGGTTAGTCGTCAACATTGGTACGACAAATTAGTACACCAACAATTATAGTTTGGATATCACAATACAATTTCAAGCAATACGCATAGATCGCAGACTATTGGTCAACTGTCGATGAGCATTGCACCATGTTTCTATATTTGAAGTGAACCACTGGAATATTGCATTAACTAAATCATTTACTAAATGAATTCCATTGTAGTCTAGCTGGTTCGGATCCTTGTTTGCGCAATATATAAATATTATTTATTACGAATCAATGATCGTTACGATAAAAAGCACCCAACATGTGATCCATTGTAGTCTAGTTGGTTAGGATACTCGGCTCTCACCCGAGAGACCCGGGTTCAACTCCCGGCAATGGAAACGACAATATCATATATTAAATTTCGGACGCATATCATGTGTTAACTGTTTGACAACTCAAAAACTCAAGACCTAAAGTAGATGTTACGATAATGTGCAATTAACAAAATAATCAATATTATGTTTGAAGGATTGATGACGAACATTAGTTTGATTTTTCTCTCCTAACATCAATTTCTAAACTTAATCCCATTATTCGATTCATGGTAGAGGTTTCAAATGAAATTGGACAAAACATTATGTCGTTCGGGACAACAAGAAGCAGCATCTTTGGCTGTGGTTATTCGTCAACATTGGTACGACAAATTGGTACACCAACAATTATAGTTTGGATAACTGGATACAATTTCAAAAAATACGCATAGATTGCAGAATAATGGACATTGGTACGATGAGCATTGCACCATGTTTCTTTATTTGTAACAAAGGGCTAGAGTGGTACATCCACTATTTCATTTACTAAATGAATTCCATTGTAATCAAGTTGCCCCGGATCCTTGCTTTTTACCTGAGACGCCCGGGTACAAGCAGGTCTATCATATATCATGAGTTAATGTGGCATCGATAAAAGCCCTTGACATTATTAAATGTTAAAAATGAAAGTGCGTTAGAATAATCCTCAGTTTTTTTGTGGATGCTTGCAAACTTAATCCCATTATTCAATTAATAGGAGAGGTTTCAAATGAAATTTGACAAAACATTAGGTTGTTCGGGACAAGAAGAAACAATATATTTAGTCGTGGTTATTTGTCAACATGGTTGCGACAAATTAGTACACCGACAATTATAGTTTGGATAACCTCATAGAGTTTCCCGAACTACGCATAGATTGTAGAATAATGGTGAACTCTCGATCAACATTGCGTCATGGTTCTTTATTTGAAGCAAAGCACTAGAATATTATATTAACTAATTCATGCACTAAATCAATTCTATTGTAGTCTAGTTGGTTCGGATCCTTGTTTTGTACACGAGACTCCGGGGTACAACAATAGGCATTGGGAAAACTAGATACATCATAGATCATTATGTAATGTCGCATCGATAAAACCCCTTGAAATGATTAAATGTTAAAAACGAGAGCGTGTGAGAGTAATCCTCAGTTTCTTGTTGATGCTTGCGCAATATGTAAATATTATTTGTTACTAATCTATGATTGCAATATATCTATACACAAGATAGGAGCCATTGTAATCTAGTTGGTTAGGGACAACATTATGTTGTTCGGGACAACAAGAAGCAGTATATTTGGTTTTGGTTAGTCGTCAACATTGGTACGACAAATTAGTACACCAACAATTATAGTTTGGATATCACAATACAATTTCAAGCAATACGCATAGATCGCAGACTATTGGTCAACTGTCGATGAGCATTGCACCATGTTTCTATATTTGAAGTGAACCACTGGAATATTACATTAACTAAATCATTTACTAAATGAATTCCATTGTAGTCTAGCTGGTTCGGATCCTTGTTTGCGCAATATATAAATATTATTTATTACGAATCAATGATCGTTACGATAAAAAGCACCCAACATGTGATCCATTGTAGTCTAGTTGGTTAGGATACTCGGCTCTCACCCGAGAGACCCGGGTTCAACTCCCGGCAATGGAAACGACAATATCATATATTAAATTTCGGACGCATATCATGTGTTAACTGTTTGACAACTCAAAAACTCAAGACCTAAAGTAGATGTTACGATAATGTGCAATTAACAAAATAATCAATATTATGTTTGAAGGATTGATGACGAACATTAGTTTGATTTTTCTCTCCTAACATCAATTTCTAAACTTAATCCCATTATTCGATTCATGGTAGAGGTTTCAAATGAAATTGGACAAAACATTATGTCGTTCGGGACAACAAGAAGCAGCATCTTTGGCTGTGGTTATTCGTCAACATTGGTACGACAAATTGGTACACCAACAATTATAGTTTGGATAACTGGATACAATTTCAAAAAATACGCATAGATTGCAGAATAATGGACATTGGTACGATGAGCATTGCACCATGTTTCTTTATTTGTAACAAAGGGCTAGAGTGGTACATCCACTATTTCATTTACTAAATGAATTCCATTGTAATCAAGTTGCCCCGGATCCTTGCTTTTTACCTGAGACGCCCGGGTACAAGCAGGTCTATCATATATCATGAGTTAATGTGGCATCGATAAAAGCCCTTGACATTATTAAATGTTAAAAATGAAAGTGCGTTAGAATAATCCTCAGTTTTTTTGTGGATGCTTGCAAACTTAATCCCATTATTCAATTAATAGGAGAGGTTTCAAATGAAATTTGACAAAACATTAGGTTGTTCGGGACAAGAAGAAACAATATATTTAGTCGTGGTTATTTGTCAACATGGTTGCGACAAATTAGTACACCGACAATTATAGTTTGGATAACCTCATAGAGTTTCCCGAACTACGCATAGATTGTAGAATAATGGTGAACTCTCGATCAACATTGCGTCATAGTTCTTTATTTGAAGCAAAGCACTAGAATATTATATTAACTAATTCATGCACTAAATCAATTCTATTGTAGTCTAGTTGGTTCGGATCCTTGTTTTGTACACGAGACTCCGGGGTACAACAATAGGCATTGGGAAAACTAGATACATCATAGATCATTATGTAATGTCGCATCGATAAAACCCCTTGAAATGATTAAATGTTAAAAACGAGAGCGTGTGAGAGTAATCCTCAGTTTCTTGTTGATGCTTGCGCAATATGTAAATATTATTTGTTACTAATCTATGATTGCAATATATCTATACACAAGATAGGAGCCATTGTAATCTAGTTGGTTAGGGACAACATTATGTTGTTCGGGACAACAAGAAGCAGTATATTTGGTTTTGGTTAGTCGTCAACATTGGTACGACAAATTAGTACACCAACAATTATAGTTTGGATATCACAATACAATTTCAAGCAATACGCATAGATCGCAGACTATTGGTCAACTGTCGATGAGCATTGCACCATGTTTCTATATTTGAAGTGAACCACTGGAATATTGCATTAACTAAATCATTTACTAAATGAATTCCATTGTAGTCTAGCTGGTTCGGATCCTTGTTTGCGCAATATATAAATATTATTTATTACGAATCAATGATCGTTACGATAAAAAGCACCCAACATGTGATCCATTGTAGTCTAGTTGGTTAGGATACTCGGCTCTCACCCGAGAGACCCGGGTTCAACTCCCGGCAATGGAAACGACAATATCATATATTAAATTTCGGACGCATATCATGTGTTAACTGTTTGACAACTCAAAAACTCAAGACCTAAAGTAGATGTTACGATAATGTGCAATTAACAAAATAATCAATATTATGTTTGAAGGATTGATGACGAACATTAGTTTGATTTTTCTCTCCTAACATCAATTTCTAAACTTAATCCCATTATTCGATTCATGGTAGAGGTTTCAAATGAAATTGGACAAAACATTATGTCGTTCGGGACAACAAGAAGCAGCATCTTTGGCTGTGGTTATTCGTCAACATTGGTACGACAAATTGGTACACCAACAATTATAGTTTGGATAACTGGATACAATTTCAAAAAATACGCATAGATTGCAGAATAATGGACATTGGTACGATGAGCATTGCACCATGTTTCTTTATTTGTAACAAAGGGCTAGAGTGGTACATCCACTATTTCATTTACTAAATGAATTCCATTGTAATCAAGTTGCCCCGGATCCTTGCTTTTTACCTGAGACGCCCGGGTACAAGCAGGTCTATCATATATCATGAGTTAATGTGGCATCGATAAAAGCCCTTGACATTATTAAATGTTAAAAATGAAAGTGCGTTAGAATAATCCTCAGTTTTTTTGTGGATGCTTGCAAACTTAATCCCATTATTCAATTAATAGGAGAGGTTTCAAATGAAATTTGACAAAACATTAGGTTGTTCGGGACAAGAAGAAACAATATATTTAGTCGTGGTTATTTGTCAACATGGTTGCGACAAATTAGTACACCGACAATTATAGTTTGGATAACCTCATAGAGTTTCCCGAACTACGCATAGATTGTAGAATAATGGTGAACTCTCGATCAACATTGCGTCATAGTTCTTTATTTGAAGCAAAGCACTAGAATATTATATTAACTAATTCATGCACTAAATCAATTCTATTGTAGTCTAGTTGGTTCGGATCCTTGTTTTGTACACGAGACTCCGGGGTACAACAATAGGCATTGGGAAAACTAGATACATCATAGATCATTATGTAATGTCGCATCGATAAAACCGCTTGAAATGATTAAATGTTAAAAACGAGAGCGTGTGAGAGTAATCCTCAGTTTCTTGTTGATGCTTGCGCAATATGTAAATATTATTTGTTACTAATCTATGATTGCAATATATCTATACACAAGATAGGAGCCATTGTAATCTAGTTGGTTAGGGACAACATTATGTTGTTCGGGACAACAAGAAGCAGTATATTTGGTTTTGGTTAGTCGTCAACATTGGTACGACAAATTAGTACACCAACAATTATAGTTTGGATATCACAATACAATTTCAAGCAATACGCATAGATCGCAGACTATTGGTCAACTGTCGATGAGCATTGCACCATGTTTCTATATTTGAAGTGAACCACTGGAATATTGCATTAACTAAATCATTTACTAAATGAATTCCATTGTAGTCTAGCTGGTTCGGATCCTTGTTTGCGCAATATATAAATATTATTTATTACGAATCAATGATCGTTACGATAAAAAGCACCCAACATGTGATCCATTGTAGTCTAGTTGGTTAGGATACTCGGCTCTCACCCGAGAGACCCGGGTTCAACTCCCGGCAATGGAAACGACAATATCATATATTAAATTTCGGACGCATATCATGTGTTAACTGTTTGACAACTCAAAAACTCAAGACCTAAAGTAGATGTTACGATAATGTGCAATTAACAAAATAATCAATATTATGTTTGAAGGATTGATGACGAACATTAGTTTGATTTTTCTCTCCTAACATCAATTTCTAAACTTAATCCCATTATTCGATTCATGGTAGAGGTTTCAAATGAAATTGGACAAAACATTATGTCGTTCGGGACAACAAGAAGCAGCATCTTTGGCTGTGGTTATTCGTCAACATTGGTACGACAAATTGGTACACCAACAATTATAGTTTGGATAACTGGATACAATTTCAAAAAATACGCATAGATTGCAGAATAATGGACAGTGGTACGATGAGCATTGCACCATGTTTCTTTATTTGTAACAAAGGGCTAGAGTGGTACATCCACTATTTCATTTACTAAATGAATTCCATTGTAATCAAGTTGCCCCGGATCCTTGCTTTTTACCTGAGACGCCCGGGTACAAGCAGGTCTATCATATATCATGAGTTAATGTGGCATCGATAAAAGCCCTTGACATTATTAAATGTTAAAAATGAAAGTGCGTTAGAATAATCCTCAGTTTTTTTGTGGATGCTTGCAAACTTAATCCCATTATTCAATTAATAGGAGAGGTTTCAAATGAAATTTGACAAAACATTAGGTTGTTCGGGACAAGAAGAAACAATATATTTAGTCGTGGTTATTTGTCAACATGGTTGCGACAAATTAGTACACCGACAATTATAGTTTGGATAACCTCATAGAGTTTCCCGAACTACGCATAGATTGTAGAATAATGGTGAACTCTCGATCAACATTGCGTCATAGTTCTTTATTTGAAGCAAAGCACTAGAATATTATATTAACTAATTCATGCACTAAATCAATTCTATTGTAGTCTAGTTGGTTCGGATCCTTGTTTTGTACACGAGACTCCGGGGTACAACAATAGGCATTGGGAAAACTAGATACATCATAGATCATTATGTAATGTCGCATCGATAAAACCCCTTGAAATGATTAAATGTTAAAAACGAGAGCGTGTGAGAGTAATCCTCAGTTTCTTGTTGATGCTTGCGCAATATGTAAATATTATTTGTTACTAATCTATGATTGCAATATATCTATACACAAGATAGGAGCCATTGTAATCTAGTTGGTTAGGGACAACATTATGTTGTTCGGGACAACAAGAAGCAGTATATTTGGTTTTGGTTAGTCGTCAACATTGGTACGACAAATTAGTACACCAACAATTATAGTTTGGATATCACAATACAATTTCAAGCAATACGCATAGATCGCAGACTATTGGTCAACTGTCGATGAGCATTGCACCATGTTTCTATATTTGAAGTGAACCACTGGAATATTGCATTAACTAAATCATTTACTAAATGAATTCCATTGTAGTCTAGCTGGTTCGGATCCTTGTTTGCGCAATATATAAATATTATTTATTACGAATCAATGATCGTTACGATAAAAAGCACCCAACATGTGATCCATTGTAGTCTAGTTGGTTAGGATACTCGGCTCTCACCCGAGAGACCCGGGTTCAACTCCCGGCAATGGAAACGACAATATCATATATTAAATTTCGGACGCATATCATGTGTTAACTGTTTGACAACTCAAAAACTCAAGACCTAAAGTAGATGTTACGATAATGTGCAATTAACAAAATAATCAATATTATGTTTGAAGGATTGATGACGAACATTAGTTTGATTTTTCTCTCCTAACATCAATTTCTAAACTTAATCCCATTATTCGATTCATGGTAGAGGTTTCAAATGAAATTGGACAAAACATTATGTCGTTCGGGACAACAAGAAGCAGCATCTTTGGCTGTGGTTATTCGTCAACATTGGTACGACAAATTGGTACACCAACAATTATAGTTTGGATAACTGGATACAATTTCAAAAAATACGCATAGATTGCAGAATAATGGACATTGGTACGATGAGCATTGCACCATGTTTCTTTATTTGTAACAAAGGGCTAGAGTGGTACATCCACTATTTCATTTACTAAATGAATTCCATTGTAATCAAGTTGCCCCGGATCCTTGCTTTTTACCTGAGACGCCCGGGTACAAGCAGGTCTATCATATATCATGAGTTAATGTGGCATCGATAAAAGCCCTTGACATTATTAAATGTTAAAAATGAAAGTGCGTTAGAATAATCCTCAGTTTTTTTGTGGATGCTTGCAAACTTAATCCCATTATTCAATTAATAGGAGAGGTTTCAAATGAAATTTGACAAAACATTAGGTTGTTCGGGACAAGAAGAAACAATATATTTAGTCGTGGTTATTTGTCAACATGGTTGCGACAAATTAGTACACCGACAATTATAGTTTGGATAACCTCATAGAGTTTCCCGAACTACGCATAGATTGTAGAATAATGGTGAACTCTCGATCAACATTGCGTCATGGTTCTTTATTTGAAGCAAAGCACTAGAATATTATATTAACTAATTCATGCACTAAATCAATTCTATTGTAGTCTAGTTGGTTCGGATCCTTGTTTTGTACACGAGACTCCGGGGTACAACAATAGGCATTGGGAAAACTAGATACATCATAGATCATTATGTAATGTCGCATCGATAAAACCCCTTGAAATGATTAAATGTTAAAAACGAGAGCGTGTGAGAGTAATCCTCAGTTTCTTGTTGATGCTTGCGCAATATGTAAATATTATTTGTTACTAATCTATGATTGCAATATATCTATACACAAGATAGGAGCCATTGTAATCTAGTTGGTTAGGGACAACATTATGTTGTTCGGGACAACAAGAAGCAGTATATTTGGTTTTGGTTAGTCGTCAACATTGGTACGACAAATTAGTACACCAACAATTATAGTTTGGATATCACAATACAATTTCAAGCAATACGCATAGATCGCAGACTATTGGTCAACTGTCGATGAGCATTGCACCATGTTTCTATATTTGAAGTGAACCACTGGAATATTACATTAACTAAATCATTTACTAAATGAATTCCATTGTAGTCTAGCTGGTTCGGATCCTTGTTTGCGCAATATATAAATATTATTTATTACGAATCAATGATCGTTACGATAAAAAGCACCCAACATGTGATCCATTGTAGTCTAGTTGGTTAGGATACTCGGCTCTCACCCGAGAGACCCGGGTTCAACTCCCGGCAATGGAAACGACAATATCATATATTAAATTTCGGACGCATATCATGTGTTAACTGTTTGACAACTCAAAAACTCAAGACCTAAAGTAGATGTTACGATAATGTGCAATTAACAAAATAATCAATATTATGTTTGAAGGATTGATGACGAACATTAGTTTGATTTTTCTCTCCTAACATCAATTTCTAAACTTAATCCCATTATTCGATTCATGGTAGAGGTTTCAAATGAAATTGGACAAAACATTATGTCGTTCGGGACAACAAGAAGCAGCATCTTTGGCTGTGGTTATTCGTCAACATTGGTACGACAAATTGGTACACCAACAATTATAGTTTGGATAACTGGATACAATTTCAAAAAATACGCATAGATTGCAGAATAATGGACATTGGTACGATGAGCATTGCACCATGTTTCTTTATTTGTAACAAAGGGCTAGAGTGGTACATCCACTATTTCATTTACTAAATGAATTCCATTGTAATCAAGTTGCCCCGGATCCTTGCTTTTTACCTGAGACGCCCGGGTACAAGCAGGTCTATCATATATCATGAGTTAATGTGGCATCGATAAAAGCCCTTGACATTATTAAATGTTAAAAATGAAAGTGCGTTAGAATAATCCTCAGTTTTTTTGTGGATGCTTGCAAACTTAATCCCATTATTCAATTAATAGGAGAGGTTTCAAATGAAATTTGACAAAACATTAGGTTGTTCGGGACAAGAAGAAACAATATATTTAGTCGTGGTTATTTGTCAACATGGTTGCGACAAATTAGTACACCGACAATTATAGTTTGGATAACCTCATAGAGTTTCCCGAACTACGCATAGATTGTAGAATAATGGTGAACTCTCGATCAACATTGCGTCATGGTTCTTTATTTGAAGCAAAGCACTAGAATATTATATTAACTAATTCATGCACTAAATCAATTCTATTGTAGTCTAGTTGGTTCGGATCCTTGTTTTGTACACGAGACTCCGGGGTACAACAATAGGCATTGGGAAAACTAGATACATCATAGATCATTATGTAATGTCGCATCGATAAAACCCCTTGAAATGATTAAATGTTAAAAACGAGAGCGTGTGAGAGTAATCCTCAGTTTCTTGTTGATGCTTGCGCAATATGTAAATATTATTTGTTACTAATCTATGATTGCAATATATCTATACACAAGATAGGAGCCATTGTAATCTAGTTGGTTAGGGACAACATTATGTTGTTCGGGACAACAAGAAGCAGTATATTTGGTTTTGGTTAGTCGTCAACATTGGTACGACAAATTAGTACACCAACAATTATAGTTTGGATATCACAATACAATTTCAAGCAATACGCATAGATCGCAGACTATTGGTCAACTGTCGATGAGCATTGCACCATGTTTCTATATTTGAAGTGAACCACTGGAATATTACATTAACTAAATCATTTACTAAATGAATTCCATTGTAGTCTAGCTGGTTCGGATCCTTGTTTGCGCAATATATAAATATTATTTATTACGAATCAATGATCGTTACGATAAAAAGCACCCAACATGTGATCCATTGTAGTCTAGTTGGTTAGGATACTCGGCTCTCACCCGAGAGACCCGGGTTCAACTCCCGGCAATGGAAACGACAATATCATATATTAAATTTCGGACGCATATCATGTGTTAACTGTTTGACAACTCAAAAACTCAAGACCTAAAGTAGATGTTACGATAATGTGCAATTAACAAAATAATCAATATTATGTTTGAAGGATTGATGACGAACATTAGTTTGATTTTTCTCTCCTAACATCAATTTCTAAACTTAATCCCATTATTCGATTCATGGTAGAGGTTTCAAATGAAATTGGACAAAACATTATGTCGTTCGGGACAACAAGAAGCAGCATCTTTGGCTGTGGTTATTCGTCAACATTGGTACGACAAATTGGTACACCAACAATTATAGTTTGGATAACTGGATACAATTTCAAAAAATACGCATAGATTGCAGAATAATGGACATTGGTACGATGAGCATTGCACCATGTTTCTTTATTTGTAACAAAGGGCTAGAGTGGTACATCCACTATTTCATTTACTAAATGAATTCCATTGTAATCAAGTTGCCCCGGATCCTTGCTTTTTACCTGAGACGCCCGGGTACAAGCAGGTCTATCATATATCATGAGTTAATGTGGCATCGATAAAAGCCCTTGACATTATTAAATGTTAAAAATGAAAGTGCGTTAGAATAATCCTCAGTTTTTTTGTGGATGCTTGCAAACTTAATCCCATTATTCAATTAATAGGAGAGGTTTCAAATGAAATTTGACAAAACATTAGGTTGTTCGGGACAAGAAGAAACAATATATTTAGTCGTGGTTATTTGTCAACATGGTTGCGACAAATTAGTACACCGACAATTATAGTTTGGATAACCTCATAGAGTTTCCCGAACTACGCATAGATTGTAGAATAATGGTGAACTCTCGATCAACATTGCGTCATGGTTCTTTATTTGAAGCAAAGCACTAGAATATTATATTAACTAATTCATGCACTAAATCAATTCTATTGTAGTCTAGTTGGTTCGGATCCTTGTTTTGTACACGAGACTCCGGGGTACAACAATAGGCATTGGGAAAACTAGATACATCATAGATCATTATGTAATGTCGCATCGATAAAACCCCTTGAAATGATTAAATGTTAAAAACGAGAGCGTGTGAGAGTAATCCTCAGTTTCTTGTTGATGCTTGCGCAATATGTAAATATTATTTGTTACTAATCTATGATTGCAATATATCTATACACAAGATAGGAGCCATTGTAATCTAGTTGGTTAGGGACAACATTATGTTGTTCGGGACAACAAGAAGCAGTATATTTGGTTTTGGTTAGTCGTCAACATTGGTACGACAAATTAGTACACCAACAATTATAGTTTGGATATCACAATACAATTTCAAGCAATACGCATAGATCGCAGACTATTGGTCAACTGTCGATGAGCATTGCACCATGTTTCTATATTTGAAGTGAACCACTGGAATATTACATTAACTAAATCATTTACTAAATGAATTCCATTGTAGTCTAGCTGGTTCGGATCCTTGTTTGCGCAATATATAAATATTATTTATTACGAATCAATGATCGTTACGATAAAAAGCACCCAACATGTGATCCATTGTAGTCTAGTTGGTTAGGATACTCGGCTCTCACCCGAGAGACCCGGGTTCAACTCCCGGCAATGGAAACGACAATATCATATATTAAATTTCGGACGCATATCATGTGTTAACTGTTTGACAACTCAAAAACTCAAGACCTAAAGTAGATGTTACGATAATGTGCAATTAACAAAATAATCAATATTATGTTTGAAGGATTGATGACGAACATTAGTTTGATTTTTCTCTCCTAACATCAATTTCTAAACTTAATCCCATTATTCGATTCATGGTAGAGGTTTCAAATGAAATTGGACAAAACATTATGTCGTTCGGGACAACAAGAAGCAGCATCTTTGGCTGTGGTTATTCGTCAACATTGGTACGACAAATTGGTACACCAACAATTATAGTTTGGATAACTGGATACAATTTCAAAAAATACGCATAGATTGCAGAATAATGGACATTGGTACGATGAGCATTGCACCATGTTTCTTTATTTGTAACAAAGGGCTAGAGTGGTACATCCACTATTTCATTTACTAAATGAATTCCATTGTAATCAAGTTGCCCCGGATCCTTGCTTTTTACCTGAGACGCCCGGGTACAAGCAGGTCTATCATATATCATGAGTTAATGTGGCATCGATAAAAGCCCTTGACATTATTAAATGTTAAAAATGAAAGTGCGTTAGAATAATCCTCAGTTTTTTTGTGGATGCTTGCAAACTTAATCCCATTATTCAATTAATAGGAGAGGTTTCAAATGAAATTTGACAAAACATTAGGTTGTTCGGGACAAGAAGAAACAATATATTTAGTCGTGGTTATTTGTCAACATGGTTGCGACAAATTAGTACACCGACAATTATAGTTTGGATAACCTCATAGAGTTTCCCGAACTACGCATAGATTGTAGAATAATGGTGAACTCTCGATCAACATTGCGTCATGGTTCTTTATTTGAAGCAAAGCACTAGAATATTATATTAACTAATTCATGCACTAAATCAATTCTATTGTAGTCTAGTTGGTTCGGATCCTTGTTTTGTACACGAGACTCCGGGGTACAACAATAGGCATTGGGAAAACTAGATACATCATAGATCATTATGTAATGTCGCATCGATAAAACCCCTTGAAATGATTAAATGTTAAAAACGAGAGCGTGTGAGAGTAATCCTCAGTTTCTTGTTGATGCTTGCGCAATATGTAAATATTATTTGTTACTAATCTATGATTGCAATATATCTATACACAAGATAGGAGCCATTGTAATCTAGTTGGTTAGGGACAACATTATGTTGTTCGGGACAACAAGAAGCAGTATATTTGGTTTTGGTTAGTCGTCAACATTGGTACGACAAATTAGTACACCAACAATTATAGTTTGGATATCACAATACAATTTCAAGCAATACGCATAGATCGCAGACTATTGGTCAACTGTCGATGAGCATTGCACCATGTTTCTATATTTGAAGTGAACCACTGGAATATTACATTAACTAAATCATTTACTAAATGAATTCCATTGTAGTCTAGCTGGTTCGGATCCTTGTTTGCGCAATATATAAATATTATTTATTACGAATCAATGATCGTTACGATAAAAAGCACCCAACATGTGATCCATTGTAGTCTAGTTGGTTAGGATACTCGGCTCTCACCCGAGAGACCCGGGTTCAACTCCCGGCAATGGAAACGACAATATCATATATTAAATTTCGGACGCATATCATGTGTTAACTGTTTGACAACTCAAAAACTCAAGACCTAAAGTAGATGTTACGATAATGTGCAATTAACAAAATAATCAATATTATGTTTGAAGGATTGATGACGAACATTAGTTTGATTTTTCTCTCCTAACATCAATTTCTAAACTTAATCCCATTATTCGATTCATGGTAGAGGTTTCAAATGAAATTGGACAAAACATTATGTCGTTCGGGACAACAAGAAGCAGCATCTTTGGCTGTGGTTATTCGTCAACATTGGTACGACAAATTGGTACACCAACAATTATAGTTTGGATAACTGGATACAATTTCAAAAAATACGCATAGATTGCAGAATAATGGACATTGGTACGATGAGCATTGCACCATGTTTCTTTATTTGTAACAAAGGGCTAGAGTGGTACATCCACTATTTCATTTACTAAATGAATTCCATTGTAATCAAGTTGCCCCGGATCCTTGCTTTTTACCTGAGACGCCCGGGTACAAGCAGGTCTATCATATATCATGAGTTAATGTGGCATCGATAAAAGCCCTTGACATTATTAAATGTTAAAAATGAAAGTGCGTTAGAATAATCCTCAGTTTTTTTGTGGATGCTTGCAAACTTAATCCCATTATTCAATTAATAGGAGAGGTTTCAAATGAAATTTGACAAAACATTAGGTTGTTCGGGACAAGAAGAAACAATATATTTAGTCGTGGTTATTTGTCAACATGGTTGCGACAAATTAGTACACCGACAATTATAGTTTGGATAACCTCATAGAGTTTCCCGAACTACGCATAGATTGTAGAATAATGGTGAACTCTCGATCAACATTGCGTCATGGTTCTTTATTTGAAGCAAAGCACTAGAATATTATATTAACTAATTCATGCACTAAATCAATTCTATTGTAGTCTAGTTGGTTCGGATCCTTGTTTTGTACACGAGACTCCGGGGTACAACAATAGGCATTGGGAAAACTAGATACATCATAGATCATTATGTAATGTCGCATCGATAAAACCCCTTGAAATGATTAAATGTTAAAAACGAGAGCGTGTGAGAGTAATCCTCAGTTTCTTGTTGATGCTTGCGCAATATGTAAATATTATTTGTTACTAATCTATGATTGCAATATATCTATACACAAGATAGGAGCCATTGTAATCTAGTTGGTTAGGGACAACATTATGTTGTTCGGGACAACAAGAAGCAGTATATTTGGTTTTGGTTAGTCGTCAACATTGGTACGACAAATTAGTACACCAACAATTATAGTTTGGATATCACAATACAATTTCAAGCAATACGCATAGATCGCAGACTATTGGTCAACTGTCGATGAGCATTGCACCATGTTTCTATATTTGAAGTGAACCACTGGAATATTACATTAACTAAATCATTTACTAAATGAATTCCATTGTAGTCTAGCTGGTTCGGATCCTTGTTTGCGCAATATATAAATATTATTTATTACGAATCAATGATCGTTACGATAAAAAGCACCCAACATGTGATCCATTGTAGTCTAGTTGGTTAGGATACTCGGCTCTCACCCGAGAGACCCGGGTTCAACTCCCGGCAATGGAAACGACAATATCATATATTAAATTTCGGACGCATATCATGTGTTAACTGTTTGACAACTCAAAAACTCAAGACCTAAAGTAGATGTTACGATAATGTGCAATTAACAAAATAATCAATATTATGTTTGAAGGATTGATGACGAACATTAGTTTGATTTTTCTCTCCTAACATCAATTTCTAAACTTAATCCCATTATTCGATTCATGGTAGAGGTTTCAAATGAAATTGGACAAAACATTATGTCGTTCGGGACAACAAGAAGCAGCATCTTTGGCTGTGGTTATTCGTCAACATTGGTACGACAAATTGGTACACCAACAATTATAGTTTGGATAACTGGATACAATTTCAAAAAATACGCATAGATTGCAGAATAATGGACATTGGTACGATGAGCATTGCACCATGTTTCTTTATTTGTAACAAAGGGCTAGAGTGGTACATCCACTATTTCATTTACTAAATGAATTCCATTGTAATCAAGTTGCCCCGGATCCTTGCTTTTTACCTGAGACGCCCGGGTACAAGCAGGTCTATCATATATCATGAGTTAATGTGGCATCGATAAAAGCCCTTGACATTATTAAATGTTAAAAATGAAAGTGCGTTAGAATAATCCTCAGTTTTTTTGTGGATGCTTGCAAACTTAATCCCATTATTCAATTAATAGGAGAGGTTTCAAATGAAATTTGACAAAACATTAGGTTGTTCGGGACAAGAAGAAACAATATATTTAGTCGTGGTTATTTGTCAACATGGTTGCGACAAATTAGTACACCGACAATTATAGTTTGGATAACCTCATAGAGTTTCCCGAACTACGCATAGATTGTAGAATAATGGTGAACTCTCGATCAACATTGCGTCATGGTTCTTTATTTGAAGCAAAGCACTAGAATATTATATTAACTAATTCATGCACTAAATCAATTCTATTGTAGTCTAGTTGGTTCGGATCCTTGTTTTGTACACGAGACTCCGGGGTACAACAATAGGCATTGGGAAAACTAGATACATCATAGATCATTATGTAATGTCGCATCGATAAAACCCCTTGAAATGATTAAATGTTAAAAACGAGAGCGTGTGAGAGTAATCCTCAGTTTCTTGTTGATGCTTGCGCAATATGTAAATATTATTTGTTACTAATCTATGATTGCAATATATCTATACACAAGATAGGAGCCATTGTAATCTAGTTGGTTAGGGACAACATTATGTTGTTCGGGACAACAAGAAGCAGTATATTTGGTTTTGGTTAGTCGTCAACATTGGTACGACAAATTAGTACACCAACAATTATAGTTTGGATATCACAATACAATTTCAAGCAATACGCATAGATCGCAGACTATTGGTCAACTGTCGATGAGCATTGCACCATGTTTCTATATTTGAAGTGAACCACTGGAATATTACATTAACTAAATCATTTACTAAATGAATTCCATTGTAGTCTAGCTGGTTCGGATCCTTGTTTGCGCAATATATAAATATTATTTATTACGAATCAATGATCGTTACGATAAAAAGCACCCAACATGTGATCCATTGTAGTCTAGTTGGTTAGGATACTCGGCTCTCACCCGAGAGACCCGGGTTCAACTCCCGGCAATGGAAACGACAATATCATATATTAAATTTCGGACGCATATCATGTGTTAACTGTTTGACAACTCAAAAACTCAAGACCTAAAGTAGATGTTACGATAATGTGCAATTAACAAAATAATCAATATTATGTTTGAAGGATTGATGACGAACATTAGTTTGATTTTTCTCTCCTAACATCAATTTCTAAACTTAATCCCATTATTCGATTCATGGTAGAGGTTTCAAATGAAATTGGACAAAACATTATGTCGTTCGGGACAACAAGAAGCAGCATCTTTGGCTGTGGTTATTCGTCAACATTGGTACGACAAATTGGTACACCAACAATTATAGTTTGGATAACTGGATACAATTTCAAAAAATACGCATAGATTGCAGAATAATGGACATTGGTACGATGAGCATTGCACCATGTTTCTTTATTTGTAACAAAGGGCTAGAGTGGTACATCCACTATTTCATTTACTAAATGAATTCCATTGTAATCAAGTTGCCCCGGATCCTTGCTTTTTACCTGAGACGCCCGGGTACAAGCAGGTCTATCATATATCATGAGTTAATGTGGCATCGATAAAAGCCCTTGACATTATTAAATGTTAAAAATGAAAGTGCGTTAGAATAATCCTCAGTTTTTTTGTGGATGCTTGCAAACTTAATCCCATTATTCAATTAATAGGAGAGGTTTCAAATGAAATTTGACAAAACATTAGGTTGTTCGGGACAAGAAGAAACAATATA